>NC_089845.1:61225783-61525783 GCF_035609145.1 Eleutherodactylus coqui | reverse complement strand
GTTCAAACTATAGACCTGTATCTTCGATTAATAATAATCTGAAATTGTTACCAAGATGCCTTTTTTTTAATTTTTCCTAAAACGTTTACGTTGATTAAGATCAAGTAGGATTTGTCTCATTTAAGTTGTACCAAAGTTTTGATCTGAGATCAAGAAGAGTTGATCTAAGATCAAGTTGAAAAATATTCCACTAAGATAGTTTAGCCCATGAACTTGTTGCAAATCTAGGTTCCTTGATTTTGGTGGATCAAACTAATTGAACTTAGTTTAGCCACAGAAATCTAACATGGTGGACTAGGCTGATAGACTGATAGCCTTTTCCTGGGTGTTAAAATAACACCCAAGCTATGAACTATATGAATGCTGGGAAGATCATTATGAATGTTGTGATGATCAGCTGACCACAGTCACCAATCACTATGCTCGATACAGTTTTTCTAGGTTCAACCTTTGACTGCAAATTAAGTTAGCTTGGTTCTACAAATCTTAGATCAAAAAGTGTTAGTGCAACACTTTTTTCTTAAACCAAGTTTAAGAGCTGATCACGGGTTAACTAAAGTGCAACTCAGCCTCAAACAGACAAGGGATTCGGCTAGGATTATTGAATATACATTTAACTCTCCAACGTAAGTAACACAAGGAACCAACCACAAAGGGAATCTTTTGAGCTTTAAATATCTATAAAGCATCTAATTTTCTTTCATTTGTTTTCTACATAATTCAAATAATGGTTTTATCCATATTTTTTAACTATTATATTAACCTAAATAATGTTATAACAAATATTGCTTGTCAGAGGAGCTACAAGCTGATTAAATTGGATGCCAAATTACCTTATATGATTAAGTGTAAATCAAATATTGATGAGTCTTTAGAGTTTGTATTTTCTGCCATTCTACGTAGTGCTCTACAGAATTTTTCTACTAATGCTTTCTTGACAGATGCAGGTCTAAAAGTCTTTTTAGATGATATACGGTACAATTTTATTTTCATTTGAGTTCTATAATGAACAAACAATAAAAGAAAGTTGACATCTTTGTTAAGTTAGAATACAATTTCTGTACAGTTACATAAATATTTACAATTTTCCATAGCAAAGTGGGCTTCTACGATCTCTCCTCTATGTTGTAGAGTAGTGTTTCTCAACTCCAGTCCTCAGTGCCCCCCAACAGGGGAAATTCCAGAGGAAATCCTTAAAACGTGATCTGTTGGGGGGGAGGACTGGAGTTGAGAATCACTGTTGTAGTGGATGAGGACATACATACGATGCCTGGTAGCCCTAACATGCATAGATTTTTGGATCTGAGTATATAATTTAAATTCCACAATTACTCATCCTAACACTTGAATTACCTGGTTTATCTGTATTGCCTTTATTATAATTTATTATGTCACATCAATACAAAGTTTTAAAAGCAAAAATTTATAAATCTAATTTATGATAGAACAATGTAATTTTAGGTCCTGGTAGAGTTGCAAAATAAGGGTAACGTACCATGCATTCTAGTATGTAAGTCCAAAATTATGAAATACGGTACAATAAATGTGACATTTCTGTTCAAATGACTGAAAAAAGGGAATGCACAGAAAAATCACAGAAAATGGCCAAATACTCACCAATGTACTAATACAAAAGGGTAGCTAGAAGCACCACATCCCTCAACATGCAGATAGCCAAAATACTAAATGACTGGGCATTGCACAACCACTCACACACATGCCTTATACTGAGGGGGGTGGTTGCTTAGCACAATACCTGCACACAGATATAGTTAACGAGAAGGGGGGAGGAGCCAGCCATATAGTGTGTTTAGTGCACCATGCAGGCTTACAACTTATTAATAACACCATATTTCAGTCCAGTGGGGCTCCCTTGCACCTCAAAAGTGAACTACACTGGCACTGGGACCCTGGGCTGCCCCAGCATCCAAAGCCATCCTGCATGTTACTGATAAATACCAATAAATCTGAGGTATTAGTAAATATTTTGGCCAAAATACTCAAGCTCACAAGCCCATGTCAAGGGTCTTCATTCTCTCATGAGTCCCTACATGAACATCAATTTAAAATCACTGAAAAATGGAATATACAGAAAAATCACAGAAAACAGCTATATACTCACCAATGTACTGATACAAAAGCGCAGGTAGAAACACAACATCCCTCAACATGCAGACAGCCAGACTGCTATATGGTGGAGCATTGCACAGGTGAAGGTACTGACGAATAACCACTCACACACATCCTTATATGGAGAAATTTCTGTTGCCATTATTACTTGTAATTAGAGATGAGCGAGCATACTCGTCCGAGCTTGATACTCGTTCGAGTATTAGGGTGTTCGAGATGCTCGTTACTTGAGACGAGTACCACGCGATGTTCGGGTTACTTTCATTTTCTTCCCTGAGAAATTTGCGCGCTTTTCTGGCCAATAGAAAGACAGGGAAGGCATTACAACTTCCCCCTGCGACGTTCAAGCCCTATACCACCCCCCTGCAGTGAGTGGCTGGCGAGATTAGGTGTCACCCGAGTATTAAAATCTGCCCCTCCCGCGGCTCGCCACAGATGCATTCTGACATAGTTCAGGGAAAGTGTTGTTGATGCCGGAGCTGCTATAGGGAGAGTGTTAGGAGGGATTTTAGGCTTCAAGAACCCCAACGGTCCTTCTTAGGCCATAGAAATCGCAGATCGCACCTATGTGCGATCTGCGATTTCTGTTCTCTTCTCTATATGCGCTCAATGGGGCCGGCGGCAGCAGCGCGGACCCCATTGAGAACATATAGAAGACAAATCATTCTTCTCTGCCACAGCTGTAACAGCTGTGGCAGAGAAGAACGATGTTTGCCCATTGAATTCAATGGAGCCAGCAATACAGCAGGTTCCACTGAAAGCAATGGGCTGCCGGCAATCGCGGGATGAATTGTCGGGAAGGGCTTAAATATATAAGCCCTTCCCTGCAATTCATCCAGAAATGTGTTACAATAAAAATATATACCGTATATACTGGCGTATAAGGCGACGGTGCATATAAGACGACCCCCCAACTGTCACCTTATACGCCGGGAATACAGCGGAGCAAAGAATAAAAATCATTACTCACTTCACCGGGCGTTCTGCGGTGCTCCTGCAGGCTGTCGCTCCCTCCTGGTCCCCGGCAGAGCATTGCTTTCTGGACGCAGTGATTGAAATCCCCGCCTCCAGAAACACACGTGCCTTCAGCCAATCACAGCCATTCAATGACATCATTGTCATTGGCTGTGATTGGCTGAAGGCACGAGTGTTTCTGGAGGCGGGGATTTAAAGCCCTTCGTAGAGAAAGCAATGCTCTGCCGGGGACCAGGAGGGAGCAACAGCCTGCAGGAGCACCGTAGAACGCCCGGTGAAGTGAGTAATGATTTTTATTCTTTGCTTCGCTGTATTCCCGGCATATAAGGTGACAGTTGGGGGGTCGTCTTATACGCCCCGTCGCCTTATACGCCGGTATATATTTTTATTGTAACACATTTCTGGATGAATTGCAGGGAAGGGCTTATATATTTAAGCCCTTCCCGACAATTCATCCCGCGATCGCCGGCAGCCCATTGCTTTCAGTGGAACCTGCTGTATTGCTGGCTCCATTGAATTCAATGGGCAAACATCGTCCTTCTCTGCCACAGCTGTTACAGCTATGGCAGAGGAGAACGATCTTTATGCTGACAGTGCGGGGGGGGGGGCACTCTTGCCGCTATTGTGGCTTAATAGTGGGACCTGGGAACTTGAGATGCAGCCCAACATGTAGCCCCTCGCCTGCCCTATCTATTGCTGTGTCGTTCTCATCACTTTCTTGAATTGCCCCGATTTTCACAAACGAAAACCTTAGCGAGCATCGGCGAAATACAAAAATGCTCGGGTCGCCCATTGACTTCAATGGGGTTCGTTACTCGAAACGAACCCTCGAGCATTGCGAAAATTTCGTCCCGAGTAACGAGCACCCGAGCATTTTGGTACTCGCTCATCTCTACTTGTAACCTTTCTGGAAATGTCAGTATATGGACTATTTGATAATGTCTTATTTTCTACACTCCCAGTCTCAAAACATTTAGAATAGTAGTAGTCCAGCTGACATATTGTGGATGTATTAAATGGGATCTGTAATGCCACCAAAGGGCCTCCCAGCTCATTCACCTAGGGCTTGGTCAAAGAGTATGCACACACTCAGACGTACATGACTTTTTTTCTATATAGTTATATTTGTTGGCAGCATTGTCTTCATGTGCTTTTATTTTATGTAGCTGTTTTGGACACACTGGAAAAAAGAGAAAAAAACTTTTAAAAATCAGAATTTCTAAGATCTTTGGAAAAATAAATATAGGAACAAAAAGATTAGCATATCAGAAAATCCAAACATACATATAAATAAACATGCAGTGCCCCTATAACAGAAGAGGAAATAAAGTAGCTCTTCTGTTCTTTATGGTTATGCAGAGCAATCAAGAAGCTTAATCACTATTTTCTGGTTATTTTCCTAGGAATGCAGCTACATCATTTGAATTTGTTTTTTCGTTGTGTCTGCAAATTGGGCACAAATACAGGCACAATATAAGTGACAGGAACCTTTGGAGGTGATGTCAACTCATGTAAAATATTGTTGGGACCTTGGACAAGATTGAGAGCAAACTGGAAATAGGGTTGAAAAAGAAAGGAGTCTTCAAGATGCAGAATTACAGCAGCACATCAGCAACAAAGGGAATAGAGACTAACAAAGTTAGAAGCAATGCAAAATCTTTAACAGAGCCCCAGCTACTATGTGACATTTATAATTATGGTTTCTTATGTGATATAGGGGCCTTTCATGACTCTTTGGTATCAGGGCCTGCAAGTGCCACCTCTCCAGCCCCTAAAAGCTATACCACTGACCATGCTACACTATCCAGGATATATCTAACACTGATGAACCTTCAAAGGCCAACATTAGGGTAATACGTATTGGTGCATTCTGGGACTTGTAGGGTGGCAGTCTCTATTTTCTCCATGGCGGATTGTTATTTCCAATTGCAAGTGTTTAAGGTATCAATTGTGCCCACTCCTGTAAAAAGACCTGTATTTATAGTAGTAGATTATGGCTCAAGAAAAAGCCTGCAGGATTTATTATATTGGATATCCCAATTGTAGATACCAACAAATGTTATTTGTGATCAACGCTACTTCAAAATGAGAAATATATTTCTGGAAGAAGTCTATTGGCATTACCAAAGTAGCCTTGGGAGGAAAATTTCAAAAGGACACTCGCTCTAGTTAGCCTAGTGCAGGGTCTTATGAGGTTGTGCATGACACAGGAATTAGTAAAAATACCAATAAAGAAACCCTTCCTTTAAGAACCTCTAATTAAAGGTATTATGTAAGTAACGTAACATCATACTTTCTTTGTGTCCTAAGAAGGCCCTAAATAACAATTCCCGACAGTTTCCATAGTATTCGTCAAAGTGAAGCTTCAGACATTGGGAGTTCTGTGGACTAAAAACCTTTGCAGGTGCCTAGATACTAAACTCAAGTTTAAGATCCAAACTATTTCTGATTTTCTTCTTATTGGCTTGTAATAGATTACTGGATCCCATGAAAAAGTTTTTATTCAAAATTTCGACACTGTCAGCTGATATCCATATACTTGCAAAAAAGCTTCAAATTAGTTTCTCCTATACAGATGGCATACACTACTGAATATTATACTAACACTCTTGGAGGGACTCTTTTAAGTTGCTCGATAATGCCACTTTTCATCATGGTTAAGGTGTTATGATACATGCACTAATGGACATTATAAGAGTGAAGTGAATTTGGATTTTCTTAAAGAAATGCTACTCTGGAAAGCTTTTTCTCCGTGCATGTATATTGTACCTACATAAATTATAATCACTGTGGATCATGGCCACGATCGTGTTTTCACCATGTTTTAAATGTGCGTTGCACAGCCGCATGATACACAGTGAATGGAGTCAATAAAAGCCAACAGGCTTTCATTGATCCATGCACATGAGCGTGTAGACATTGCGTATTGATACGCATGAGCAATAGATCACAGCAGGCTCTATTTCTCTGTGTACCACACAGTGTGACCCCTATACAGTACATTTATATAGGCTGCGTATGAAACGCTGTCCATACACAATATATTGTGTATGGCCGGTGTTTTCATATGCATACCCGCTCTGAAACAAAGTGGGCAATTTAAAAGAAAAAGAGTCACACTGTGTGCGTTTGTGTGAATGTGAAACACAGCCATGTGCAGTGCACTCATAGCCATACACCGTCTCTGCTGGCTTTCTGCTGGCAGTGGCGGTGTATCAGTAAAACGTGAGACCCGCGTGGACAGGAAACCTTAGTCAAAAACTGCTAAAATTACAAAATCTAATATTCTATCATAATCGAGTATTAATAATATGGTTGAGTTTGGAGCATTGTTGAATTTGCTTGCCTAATTATGATAACCCTTTGTTGTAACAGACAGCAAATTATATGCTTGTTACTAGATAGGAGATAGATAGATAGATAGATAGATAGATAGATAGATAGATAGATAGATAGATAGATAGATAGATAGATAGATAGAAGAGATGAGCAAGCACCAAAATCGGGTGCTCGTTGCTCGAGTTGAACTTTTCGTAATGCTCGAGAGCTCATTTCGAGTAACGAACCCCATTGAAGTCAATGGGGGACTTGAGCATTTTTGTATGGGACCGATGCTCCCCAATAGGTGATGGATGACTTGTCAAACACCAGAAAACATCAGAAAGTCACGGAAACAGCACAGAAATGGATAGGGAAGGGCAGAGGCAGCATGCATGGCTGCATCTAAAGCTCCCAGGTCCCACTATTAAGCCAAAATGGTGGCAAAAGCCTGGCAGTCACCCCCTAACTATTTACTTCGGACAAACCCTCATTAGCAAGGCACATGCGCTGGCACATCTTAGCTAAGCACCACACTACCTGCAACCAAGGGCAATCGCTGCTTGCGGGTGACACCTGGATGAGGAGGAACCGGAGGCACACACTGCAGAGGGTTGGCAGGGCTAGGCAGAGACCCTCTTTGAAAGTGTGGGTGATAGCCCACAATGCTGTTGAGAATTTATGATAAATTGATGTACAATCATCATTCCAATCCCGTGCCACCTCCGTCACAAAATTGTCAGGAGCCGCAAACGTGGGCATAAAGGGGACTCAGGTGCCAGAACTTCTACACATCTCCAGAATGCAGCAATACTCTGTGTGGGAAGCACGTGAGCAGGTCCAGGGTCAGGCTCGGTCCCAGCAAACATCTTGTGTGACCCAAAGTGCCGTGAGTTACTTAGCAATGGGAAATCCATGTGTCCCTACACAATTCATTCTGTGTAGGTGTAAGATAGCTCCACACTGCAATGGGAAGTCTTTGAGTTCCTTGGGCTCGCCTATTCTGTCGGTGCACAAAGATGATATTACACAGGAAAAAATCAGAGTTCCCAAACATGGCAGAGTTTCACCTCACCAAGGACCTCGGCCCACATTTCTACCCTAGTTAGTCAGTGTATTTGTGCTAGACAGGTAAAACACCGCAATGGGAAGTCTTTGTGCACCCACAGCATAGGCGAGCCCCTGGAACCTAAGGAAAGTACTACACATAAAGAAATCAGAGCGCCCAAACATGGCAGAGTTTCACCCCGCCAAAGACCTTGGCCCACATTTCTACCCTAGTCAGTCAGTGTATTTGTGCTAGACAGGTAAAACACCGCAATGGGATGTCTTTGTGCACCCACAGCATTGGCGAGCCCAAGGAACACAAAAATTGATGCACTACTGCTCCCAGCCAGCCACAACTGTAAAGCACACGGTCAGATGTAGCCCTAAGAAGGACCATTCTTGCACAGAGGATTAGGACTGTATAACTTTCCCTATAGAAGTGGCTCTGTCCCTAAACTTTGCGTTATGCACTGCAGACTGATAACCCTATAGTTGAAATGGCCTGCACAGCCCGAGATGCTTAAAAAAAAAATTGGTGCACTACTGCTCTCAGCCAGCCACAACAGTAATGCACAATATGAAGAGTAGCCCTAAGAAGGACTGTCGGGGTTCTTGACGACAGGATCCTACTCTAACACTGTCCCTATATCAGCAGCAGCCCTATCCCTAACCTCTGCCAGCATGCTTCTAAGGCGAGCCGCGGGCAGGACCAGTTTAAGTACTCGGCAGTCACCTGATCGGTCCAGCCACTCACTACTGTGGGGGAAGGGGGGGGGGCTGGCACGTCACAGCAGGAAGTGGTAGTGCCTTCCTCGCATGTCTATTGGCTAGAAAATGGATCTAAACATGCGGGGAAGGAAATGCAATTGACTGGAGTACCGCGTGGTGTTCGACTCGAGTAACGAGCATCTTGAGTACCCTAATACTCGAACGAGTATCAAGTTCGGATGAGTGTGCTTGCTCATTTCTAATAGATAGATAAATAGTTAAGATAAGGTTTTGATAAGTTTCTATTTGTGCATTTAGGTTTATAAGCCTTCATAAGAATTCAGCTTCATAGGCATCATGCCTCTTTAATTATTACCTTGTAGCATCTACTGTATGTCTTAAACTTCTTTCTATTCGCAAGAGCTATTTAAATTGATACTTTTACACAATATACATTATACATTGCAGTATATTGGAAGAAAACATTGTAGATAGATACATCTGTTTAGACATCTGTGATAAAGCCGCTTCACTATTAACTGTTATTAGAATACTTCTTACTTTACAGAAATGTCTATTTTGAGAACTTTTTGAAGAAGCCTTTGTGTAAGGAGATAATGGCTCTAGTGATAAAAAGACACAAAACATTTTAGCAAATAATATGTCAATGATGCTTCCATTTTGTGTATTAAATACTAATTACTTCTTTTATTGTTTGAAGAGATTAAACGTTAATAGGAGAAACTAAATAAACAGAACGCTTTTCTGCACAAACTATATAAGCTAGTAATTAATTTGTGGCCTCCTCTGAGCTAATTAACTCATATAAAGAAATGAAGTTAATGAACCATAATTCTAGTCATACAAGTGTAGATACAAGCAGTTTGACTTAATGAATTAATACGATATTTTGGTTCTTATAGGTTTTTCAATTGAATTCTCAGTCTGTAGGCATCATGATGGTTATATGCTGTTTAAAAAAATCATAAATGCTCTTGTTGTTTGGTCATGCATGGAAATGGTTAACAAAGGTGGTCCCGGAATTCCTTTGCACATACTGTAAAGTAATGGAAAGAGGTTATTAGAAACATTCTAGAGTCCATTAAATCATTCTAGCTAGTACAAGGCAGGGGGATGTGTTCTTTTTAGAATTAATATCAATACTTTAAATACTAGAAATAATACTATTATTAACATTATTTATAATGGATTCATCTTGTAACAATTGGGTATGCATAAAAGAGTGAAAAAGTACATTACAATGGCTTTACAAATACTTGGCGTGGGATGCCATTTTCATATTGGTTGCACATCAGGCTCGAGTCCCTTACCTCTGTCACCTGATTTTGCTAATATTTTACTAGTTCTTGACTTAATTCCGTTCAATAACAGAGCTATGGTATGCCAAACATTTTAAGCAGCATGCCTCCCTCACTATCATAAAACTCATGATATTAGTTTCCATTAACTGTCAAAGTGATTGTCTATTGGAGATCTTAGGATACCTATCCACTTTCTCAAGTGACTTTTTTCTTTTATGTTTTCTATTATCTGAAGCCTTGATGCTAAAATGGGATTTGTTGATGACATTCCTACAGCCAGACCCTCTGCCTTCTAAATTGCCAATAGTTTTGGTCATAGGTATATGTTATGGCTCCCAGGCCACCTCTATAAAGTCCCGTACCAGCCATGTGCTGTTTATACTACTGGTGTTTTCTTTTCCAAGTTCTTTTTATAAAAGTTTGAGGCCATTAAATAAAGTCTTGACAGCAAACAAATATGCAGAAAAGACACATATGAAGAAAAATGAAACAGAATGACCAGCAGTGCCAAGGTAGGGATAATATCTCAAGTAATTCAACAGAGATAAGGCTTAACCCTTCCAATCCACTGTCTGACGTCTGAAGACATTATGGTTTAAGGCTGTACAGCTCCAATGTTGGAAGAAGCCCGTATGGGTTCTCTTACTGTATATTGCCAGCCTCTCTGCTGTCGGAGCCTATCCAACTTGTCACCTCATGCAGTACTGGCTTTAGCCAGCATATAGCGCTGTTCTATAATTGCAGAAAAAGAGTAAGCCCCCTAGGAAAACCAGGATACAAATTGGATTGGAAATGGTTAAACCACACAAAGTAAGCATTCCTTGATCGAAAGGGTGCCAGGATACCTATGCTCTAATGTAATCTAAGAAATATAAGTTAGTGTAGGTCTTTAAACTAAAGTCAGAGTGTGACTACCACCATGGAGATGTACATTTAACTAGAAGGGAAAGACAAGGAGTAGGAAAAGGAAGATGGAGGAGGGCCTGAGTGCACAGCGTATCTTGGAGCATATCCAGGTGGGTAAAGGTATCTTTACACAGTACAACTGTCCCAGTGATTATTGCTCGTGTTGTTATACAGAATTGTTACTTTTTAAAGAATTCTTGTATAGCCAAATTGCAAGTCTCAAGATTAGATGGGGATTCCCAGTACTTAAATTGGTACAGATTGGAATAAAACCCGATAAACTCTGCTGAGATCTTATTAGTATTGCTTGTCTTGGTGCCTTCCATGCACTGCAGAGGGTGGATGTACGTACGTTGCTTTCTTTTCTTGATATAAGAGATCACTAGTTTGGATACCTTGTCTCCATGTATGTATAATTGATCTTTCCAATACATGACAATTTGGCAGATTGTTTATTAAATATATTTGAGTTGTCTTTTTGGTGTGAGCTCATTTAGGGTCCATTTACACCAAACAATATATCGTTTAACCCCTTCATGACATGGCCTATTTTGGGCTTAAGGACGCAACAATTTTTGGCGGATTTTCTTCTCCGTTTATCAAAAGTCATAACTTTTTTATTTTTACGTCGACACGGCCACATGAGGGCTTGTTTTTTGCGTGGCGAACTGTAGTTTTTATCGGTGCCACTTTTGGGTACATAGACTATATTGTAAAACTTTTTTTTATTTTTTTTTATGATAGCAGGGAGAGAAAACGCATCAATTCTGCCATAGATTTTTTTTTTTTTTTTTACAGCGTTAATCATGCAGCATAAATGAGACATTCCATTTTTTCTGCGGGTCGGTACGGTTACAACGATACCAAAATTCTTACATTTTTTTAGGTTTTCCCACTTTTCTGCAATAAAAACCCTTTTTTTGGAAATCTTTTTTCTATTCTAAATTGCTGCATTCAAAGTCCTGTAACTTTTTTATTTTTCGATGTACTGCGCTCTATGAGGGCTTATTTTTTGTGAGACGAGCTGTAGTTTTTATTGGTACCATTTTGGGGTACATACGGCTTTTTTGATCACTTTTATTGCATTTTTAGTGAGGCAAAATGCTAAAAATTAGCATTTTGCCTCAGTTTTTTAGCATTTTATTGGGGGGTGGGTTTCCGTGCACAGTCAAAAGCATGTGCAACTTATTGTACGCGTCGTTACGGACGAAACAATACCAAATATGTGGGGTTTTATTTTTTTTTACCTTTTTTTATGCTAATCTGAGAAAAAGCATAAAAAAATATTTTTTTTTACTCTTTTTTTACATTTTTTTAAATTCATTTTTTTAATCTTTGTTTTTTTACACTGTTTGTGTCCCTCTGAGGTCATAGGCACAGGCAATACAGGACGCCAGTGTCTGGTGTCCTGTTGCCATGGTGACAGGCCGGGCTCTCGCGATGACATCGCGAGTTCCGGCCGGAGACACAGAGGGAGCCGCGCTCCCTCTGTGAACTCTCTCCCTGCCGCGATCTACTTAGATCGCGGCAGGGAAGGGGTTAACAGCGGGGGGCGCATCTCCGATGTCCCCCCGCTGTTGCAGCGGGACGCCGGCTGTGAGTGACAGCCGGCCCCCGCTGCGGGATAGCGCGGGATCATATGTGATCCCCCGCTATCTCCAGGACGTAAGTTTACGTCCTGTTGCGGGAAGTACCAGGCTGCCAGGACGTAAACTTACGCCCTGCAGCGGGAAGGGGTTAAACGAGTGAAGAGGCTGCTGGTTCACTCCCGCAGCCTGTTTATACAAGCAGATATGTTGCTGACTCGTTAAACGAGAAATTGTTCAGTCGTTCCCATCCTCTGTATAAGTGAATGAGCTAACAATGAGGTTTATGTCTGCAGAAAATAAATGACGAATAAAAAGTGAACTATTTATCATTCGTGGTTCAGTCATTGGCTGTGTTTAGACCGAACAATTTATGTTTAGTTTGTTCGTTTGAACGTTTTTTTGAACAATAACTGTTCCGCTTAGAAGGGCCTTTAGTGTGGAACTTATAAGTGATTGCTTGTGAATAGGTTTTAGGTTAGAAATTTCTAAATACAAAGTGAAAAACCCAATTAAAGGACAGCGCTCTGGAAGGATAATTAAAGAACTGATCTAGGATATAAATTAAAATGGGGACTCACCTGGTATATACAGCCCAACCCAAAATGTATCAGGTTGACCATAACACGTAGACAGCATCCCAGTGACCGATGAGAAACTTTAGTTTTTTTAACCATTTAGGAGATGTACAAATTAAACATTAATTAACATTTTGAGGAACATTTTGTTTTTTGACGATATTGCAAAGCCTTATAGGGGTCAGAATGATAGATACCCCGACAAATGACCCCATTTAAAACAACGACACCCCTTAATATATTCACTGAGCGGTGTCATAAGTATTTTGACCCCATGTTTTTTTTTCAGAAATGAATGCAATTTAGAGGAGAAAAAATAAAATTTCCTATTTTTGCAAATATGTTATTTTAAAGACATATTTTTTTTCTATAGTGCACATGAAAATGAGGATTTACACCTCAAAATGGATACCCCTGTTTGTCCTGTATTCAGAAGCATACCCATTGTGGCCCTAATCTTATGTCCGTATGCACAACGGAGCCCAAACTGTGCTGTGCTGAAGTCGGTGTGAGGTCCTAGAAGGAACATATCACCAGGGGACATCGTGGAAGACGTGACTGAATATTTTCACCTCCCCTCATGGTTCCGATCCATGAGGGGAGGTGAAACTTTAACTTTATTTTACTTTTTACAACATTTCCGTGAATGCCATAATGTATTGGATAGTGGCCATCACAGACCTGGGGACCGGTCACCACGATCCCCGGTGACATCTGCTGCTTAACAACTACCTTCAGTAGCTGGAAATAAGAAGATTTCAAATGTCCTGCACCGATCTGGTTGTCTGCGCATGCGCCACCATTTTTACTTGGGCGTGCATGCGCAGAAGACGCTAGTGGGCCCGTTCCAGACCAGATCATCGGGGAACATCACAGAGGATGAGGGTGAGTAGTTTCAGCCCCCCTCATGGATGTGATCTGTGAGGAGAGCTGAAACTAACTTTTTAAAACTTTTTATTTACTTTATTGCCTTGTCCAGAACATTTTAGGGTGGCTTCACAAAAGCGTAATTACCGTATTTTTCCATGTATAAAATGCATTTTTTTAACAAAAATTTTGCTCAAAAATCACACCGTGTCATATAAATGGGATGTAAGGTTTCGTTGGAAACAATCCAACGAACACTTACATAAATGTCAGCTGCAAGGTACTGCTCACAGGTGTGCGGGAGCGCTTAGGGCTCCGTCACATTACCGGAGCGTGGAGGCAGAGCAGTGGCACGTGGAGCAGCAGCGTGGAGAAGCAGGGCAGTGGTGCTGTTAAGAGAGTATGCCTGCACCCTCACACATACCCACTACACACACATATACATTACACGCACAGCAGATATACAGTACATACATACATACAACACAGTCTTCTCACCAGCCATCTCTTCTTAGTGCGGCCCGGCCAGTTTTCTGTCTCCTGTGCATAGTCCCCATAGCAACCTGTAAACAGCAACCTCTCACGAGACAGCAGGGGGTGCTGTAAAAAGTTACAGAGACCTGTCGGGCCGCACGAAGACGACGGTCTGGTGAGTATAACAGGAACCTATTGTGGGATTTAAACATAGAACAGTACTATGTACTGTTTTATGTTTAAAATTTTTTTCTTAATTTTGGATGGGAAAGTAGGGGGTGTGTCTCGTACACGGTGGCGTCTTATACACGGAAAAATATGGTAACTGCATGCTGCCCCCATTAGATAGTCACGCAGAAAGTATGCAATGGTATTGCGTACTCGCTGCACGCCGTGGATCGCCGTGCACAATCTTGGCATGTATGTGTGTGTAATATGCAATAAGATAGAACATATTTTTGATCGTCAATTTTCATACAATGTGAGGGAGCAGCAACTTGAGAGCATATGACAGATTGGCACAGCATGTTATGCTTGCAAAACCCACACGTCTAATATGCTATAACAATACGTTCGTGTAAAGGAGCCCTTACCCTGCAACGTTAAAGATTAATGCTGATTCCATTTTCCTATTATTCTCTTGCATGTGAACCCTCAAAACAAAGGCATTGTGTGATTTCATGCTCATCCCGCACAAGAGTTGATCATTTAACAATTTGTGGTTTTATAAAAAGTTTAAGATACCACTATTCAATCTAATCTGTTAAACAAAAACTAAGATTCTCAATAATGAATTCTTGCTGAATATCTGATAGTATATATTCATTGGGTTGCAATAAGAGGCATATGGTTGGTTGGTTTGTGGTATACTTAATATTTAGCACAAGGAAGTCCTTCATAAAGCTTTTATACTTCAGTTGGACGTTGAGACTAAGAAGTACCCTTCAACAATTAAAATAAAAGCATGAGTTAAACCATCAGAACGTCAGGTATTAGGAAACTGCTAAATTAGGATCTCTCTTAATTACTGCTTACAGAAACAGATGCTGAGGTTGCAGAAGGAATTCTCAACAAGCCAGCATTAGAGTAAATTATTTACGGTACCAAGTATCACTCGCAATGGAAGTAACTTAATAAATCGCTTAGATACTTTAAGCATTTGCTAGCAATATAGTAGTTAAAAAATAAACACCATGAAAAAGGGACCTTATGTATCTTTAGCACAGGGTAAAACATGACACAACCTTTATAAAGTATACAACTTGTATACTTGTGGGATATGCACTGAATGAACACTTTACAGTATTAGAGACACCCATCTAATAGCACATTGGATCTCATTTGGCATTTCAAACTCCAGCAGTTCGTCATGGAAAAAATCCTCTAGGTATTGAAATCAATCTGAAGGAATATTGGGCCCAGGGTGTGTAAAAAAAACATTACCTACACCATTACTCTACATCGAACAGCCTCAACTGTTGACACCTAAGAAGAAGAGCTCATCAGTTCATGCTGCTTGTCCCAAATCCTGGCTCTAATATCAGCATAGTGCAACACAAATCTGCATTCATCTAAACAGGCAGTGTTTTTCCAGTGATGCAGTTTTTTGCACTCTTTTACCCACTTGCCTTTCTATTTCTCTTATGCAGCAATGGCAATCGACCTGGTTGTCTGCTGTTATTGCCTATCCATAGTACGGACCAATGAGTTGTGCATTTCGATACTTTAGTTGTACTACCAGCATTGTATTTGGTTGCCAGAGGTGTAACTTGTAGCCGCTGGTCCCAATGCAACATCTGTAACAGGGCCCCCCAACTATGATGCTTCACTTATACCGGTCTCCTCATGTAGGGAACAGAAACCCTATGGGACCCCAAGCTTCCAGAGCCCCGGTGTGACTGCATCATCTGTACCCACTATAGTTATGCCCTGTCGGTTGCCATTTGCTAAACTGTGCACTGCCTGTTCGTCAGAACGATTCTTGACTTCCAACTCTGATCCCTTTGGTCGATGAGTTGTTTACCTCCACATGTTTCACTTTCACTGGATGCTTTTTGTTGATAACTTTATACTTGCTGTTCTCTTAACACTGTTGCACGAGAAAACTCCATAAGGTTGGCAGTTTTCGAAATACTAGTCTAGCAAGTTGCTCAGCTTGCTTGATTTTCCCATTGCAATGTAGATTCACAATGCAACTTATACATAGAAAATAGAGATGAGCAAGTATACTCGCTAAAGGCAATTGCTCGAGCGAGCATTGTTCTTAGCGAGTACCTGCCCGCTTGAGACAAAAGGTTCGGGTGCCCGCGGCGTGCAGGGAGCTGAGGGGGAGAGCGAGGCAGAACGGAGGGGAGATCTCTCTCTCCCTCTCTCCCCCCCCTCCCCCCTGCTGACTGCCGCTACTCACCGCTTCCCCGCGCCAGCACCCGAACCTTTTGTCTCGAGCGGGCAGGTACTCGCTAAAGGCAATGCTCGCTCGAGTAATTGCCTTTAGCAAGTATACTCGCTCATCTCTAATAGAAAACTTGCTCACTTAATGTTATGTTGTGCTATGGGGTCATGTGTCTAACTTGCATGCAGGCAAGCTTCAATCGTCATATGGTAGGTGTTTCTAATAAAGTGGTCAGTGTATATATCTTGCTAAATTACATCTATTCAGTCAACAGCTGGTCACCAAAAACATATAAACTACATACAGTATAGCTGTCACTATGGTTAAACAATACAATGCGATCATTATATAGCGGGTGGGAAAAATGTTAGAAAATCCAAAATAAAAGTGAATTTTATTGTCATTCTTTGCATTTTTTGGTAAAAAATTAAACAAACAAAAATAGAAACATAAGAGTTGATGGTGTTTGCATCCCTTTTCTATCTGGTATCTGAGTATATTTCAGTAAAGTTATTTCTATTTCTCAACCCTCCAAGCCTCTGAGTTGAATAAAGTCTTTGACTCCTAGTGATTTACCACAAGCCAACCACTGAATGATGATTGAGTACTACATGGTTCTATGTACAAATACCCATTAATTTTAAATCTCGCTTACTCTCAACTGCTAAAGACAGCACAAGTGTTAACAGCTGTGTTTAAGCGCAAAAAAGCATGTGATGCTGGCATTACCACTGAGAGGATTTTTACTGAAGAGCTAGTTCAAGCATGTCTATGGCAACAATCGCGGAACATATGCTCATCAACAAGGGAATCATTAACTATTTATCATAAATACACTAATTATCATATCACTATTTATTGCATACACATATGCCCTTTAGCTGTAGGAACATGAAATATCCTTGTGTCCAATTTAGCTTTTGATTATTTCTATCCCAAAATGTATCTACATTTACAAAAATGTCCATTCAAACAAATATGGAAACAGGAAAAATGTATCTATCATAAATATGTCTAGTTACAATTTTACAAGAAATGATTGCTTTCTTATTATGCTGAATCTCCCTATTCCATGCTGAGTAATACAACTAGCCTACAAAGCTTGGTAATTTTAAAAATAAACGTATTTCAAGTTAAAGCTAATCTAACAGCATACATAATTTACAGGGTTGTTCAGAATTAGAAAAAAAAGGATTATTGTAGGGTTTTTTCACAAGGGTGGAAGTACCCACAATCGCACTACAACATGAGATAAATTCTGCACCAAAAACTGATGTGGAATTGAATATGGCTTAAATCCGCCTGCCCATAGCATTTGCTTTGGCCACTACAGGTATAACTTCAAGCATGGTTTTTACTTTACTTTTGATGTGCCTGCCTATCTGGCTATATGCATGAATATATCCTTGCCTCTATGGTCTTTCCTGCAGTAGCTAGTGATTTCAGGTTTATAGTGATTACCACTAGTGATGAGCGATTGGTGGAATAACCGTTTCGTGTCGTATCGGGTGGATTTTATGAAATCCGACTCCTATTAAAGTCAATGGGATTAGTATCGGGTTCACTATTTTGCCCTCCAGAAGGTCTCTGAAGCAGCCAAAGCCCATAAATTGCATGAGAAAACAGCCACACATCTGGGGAATACTGTGCTCCTCCCCATAAAAATGGTAAAAATAGTGTACAGTGGTGAAGGGGTCAATCGTAGCAGAGAGGTGTCACTGAAAGGAAAAGAAGGCCCACAGAAGGTCTCAGATCAAAAATTGTACAGAGGAAGACAGCAGGTATGCTGCTTGTTTTAAAAAGTGTGCTGCTTGTGCCAATGTAGAGGGTGCTATGAAGAGGTGGAGGAAGAGAAGGAGGAGCAGGAAGAGGAGCAGGTGAGCAGAGGACAGACAAGGATGAATGTCCCACAACTCTTGGTGGTACCATAAACCTTGAACCATCATTTTCAGCTTCATGAACCCCCTGTAGGACATTCATGCAGAATACTGTGAAAAATATGTAACACCCCTGGCAATGCTTGCTGGACCACGTTTGTATTGTCAGGTGCACCATGCCACTAACAGCGTTTTTCAATGACAAGGACACATTATCTATCACATGGTGGTGCAAGACAGAGATTGTTTGGGTTTAGGGAATTGTGGCTGGGCATCTAGTACTGTGGTTTAAGAGGAAGAATCACATTGTGGAAGGTGTTTATGTTTACTAGCCTAAAGGGCAGCATTTCCATTGCAAGCAGCTGTGCAATACTTGAATTCAGGCTCTTTACTCATGGATTGTTGCAGGTTTTTTTTATGTTCCCATAGCTAGGGGATAGAGGGATGGTTGCTGACCTGGGACACACTGGAATATGGGGTAGATGTCAATGTCAGTGAAGGCTGTGGTAATGGTAGTGGCTCAACTTCTGCTTTTCATGCTAGTGGTGCTTTTCACCACTAGCCTGCAACCTGATTGTCAATTGCAGAGTAGAGACCTAAAGAAAGCGTGCTACTGCCCCTACACAAAACTGCCTCTCTGTGCTCAGAGGCTATGGCAAGAGAGACGAAGAGGCAGTAAAACAGGTAGCAAGATCAGGGTGACTCTCTAGCCCAGGTGGGCTCTCTAAGTCAGCAGATTTCCATAATGGAAGACCTGCGATTCATTGCAGAAACAAATTGCGAATGGTTGCGGACGATCACAGATGTGAGTGTTTTTTCTCGCGGATGTACGTGGATGCATAGTGTATCATCCGCATGTAACAAAGATTGCAAGCAGGTAATTACATTAGAAAGTTGTCCAACCCCCTGGAAAAACCTTTATAAAAAGGCAAACGGACAGACATTTTCTTGTGCTTTTATTATGGTGAGAGCTGTTGAATTTGCTCTTAGAACCATGTCTTCAGAATGGGATAATGCTCTCTTGGCTTGGCTAGTGTATACTTCTTTCTTTGAAGCGTCTCGTCCGATACTGGAGGGAAAGCTCAGAAAAAAAGCAGAGGTACTGGGTTCACCCTCTGGTGTTGTTGCAACCCAGTAAGGTTGACTTAAACAGCCTTCACTGTATCTTGCATCACATCTGGAAACGTTTGCAGCCTTCTGCCACATGTCCGTCTCATCGTTCAATAAGCTACTGGAGGAGGGGTGTTCTGGGTTGAGCTATGCTGACACTAACATACCCCTGTGTATCACCCCTGAGGAGTGTCTGCTGGTCAACCTGAGGTAAGAGCAAGTTGGTTTCCATGTGTTTTTTGTGGTTCATAGATCCTTTTTCCCTAAAATGTGTTTCCCTTTTTTGTTTTGTAATGTCTTAAATATTTGTATCTGCCTTGTCATTACAGATTCCTCATCACCGGGAACTTATTAGCATCACTGCATTTTGAGTTCCTGTTGGGGCAGACCACCATCAGTGGGATCCTCAGGAATACCTGCAATGTTATTTGGAAGTGGCTTAAGCCATTGGGGATGTTGCCACCCTTTCTGCAAGACTGGCTGGACATCGCCGAGGGATTTCAAGCTGCTGTGCAGTTTCTGAGCTGCATCTGGGTCCTAGATGGAAAGCACATCCATGTAAAGAAACTGACGAACTCGGGGTTCTGATATTTCAACTATAAGCAGTACTTTTCCATAGTTTCGTAGACAGTAACAACGATTTGTACTTGTGGATATTGAGGCCTATGGAAGCACTGCAAATGCTTGCATTTTAAAGGCTTACAAAAAATTCTTACCAGCAAGTAGCGATTTTTCCTGAGCACCATTTAAATGGAACCCCAAAACGTGTGCTTGGTAATTAAAGCCTCTGTGGTTTTGCATAATTTTTGCTGCATTAATGACTTGGGTTGAACTACTGCAGATGATCCACTTTCACCAACTGCAACAGTTGCAGACGTGGATCTGAATCAACCGCATAGATCAGTATCTTCTGGACTTCAGGTTAGAGACCACTTTGCAGACTACTTCCTGACTCCTCATGAGAGGTTCCATGCCAGATGGACTCTATCCATGAAGCTTGAGGATCCAGACTCACTAAACCATATTATTGTTTATTTTCACCAGCTTCAAAATTATATTTTCAGGTAGTGTATTGATGCTTTTTTAGTTAGGGACATGCAAGACAATGAGGACCCTTGACGTGGGTTGCAAGCTTATATAATATTGCCTAATTAACTCAAGTATTCCTTAAAAAAGCATATCATGTTTTATACTTGCATAATTTGGCTGCATTATAAACTAATCCCTTATTATTTTGCTTGGTTACTCCAAAAATTTAAATATAATAAATGTTTTATAAACAAAAACAGTGTGCTTTTTCTTCTTTACAGTGGTGGTGCATACAGACTGGGTGAGTAGTGTAAATTGCACCAGAATGCTAATGTAGCTGTTATTTTTGGCACATAACACCTTATGTCTGCAAGACTTTTAACATATGAGAAGTGTTGAGGTAAAAACATAAGAATTACACCAAACACGCAGTTCATGAGCACAAAAAAAATATTAACCACAACAAATGTATAAAAATAAAACATTAGTGAAAAATTCCCAAAACGTACAAATCATGATACTGGGTCCCAAAATCACAGCTGGGTGAGGCAAAAAGCATGCCAGTGTGTGCTTGCGCAATGACTGGCTTGTCAGTGCCATGATCCGTAAGGCCTAGTATTAGAGTTAAGGGTTGGGGGAACTGCTGGGCCATTAGAGGAGAGCACCCAGCAGTTGGGTTTTCCACATAGCCATGGCCAAAAGGCAAATAGCCATGACTACCTTGGTGGGGGTGGGGTGGCATAGCGAAGTGGCACTGAGACTGTCAATATCTGTACTGGTCCCTAATGTAGTGCAGTTCATAAGGGTAGTTCGATGGTAAGGACACCTACAGCAATTACTGCATGCAGAAAAAGACAGGTTATCAGAACACCACCTCCGCCAATGGTTAGGGTACAATTAGCAAATGAGTAGTGTCAAAAAGGACTCACCTGATGCAAACAGCTAAACCTATTAGCCCCTACGCCTCCTGTCCAAGCTTGCCAAGGAGAAGGTAGCCATTAGTGGAGAAAACGTCCTGTCTTGGGGACATCCAGTGGAGAGCAGGCATGGAGATTCCCAAGATTTATATATCTTGAGGCATGATGAGAACAAGGATATGTGGGCCTCAGCATAGACAATAGGAACAATTCCGCTACTATGCAAAATATGACATTTTGGTAATCGGAATGCTTTTTACAGTACATATATGACTACATAGAGAGGAAGGAGCAAGCTATCTAGCAGCAAGACCACAGTAAGACGTTTTTGGGTGGAGTACTAACACCACCACCCTGAGCTACTAATATTGCCATTCTGGGCCTCTAAAAAGTACTGAGCTCTGGATTTTGGCAAATCACATCATGTGTGGTGTCTTTCAATGCATCACAAAGAGCTCAACAGCAATAGCGCAACATAAAACAAATGTTACTTATGGCGGAACAGTAATGCAGTGCGATACACATATATTTTTTTAATGTAACAGGACAGGTGTGCAAATGTCTTTATAATTACAAATTAAAAATGTCAAAGCCAATAAATTCAAACTTATACTGACTTCATATTTCTTTAACCAATCACGTGCGTCATATTGCAGGGCTTTTTGCATGTCTATTGCAGGTGTACATCCACTTGAATCTGCAGGTTGGCCCTATTTATAGTGCATTTCTTATGTTACATCGTACTTACGGATGCAGTTCCATAGTTGGTGCCAGGTACATCAGCTGCTGGATGTAAATGTACAGACTTTTCTGTTAACCTCCAGCTCCACTTCTGGGCATGACAGTGTACTCCTTCCTGAACTGGTCCGATGCGCTTCACTACTTCCGCTTGATTTCATGCACTGCAACAGAACGAAGAAACAAAAAACAGAAATAGAAGTATTTTAATGCTCCAAAACCACACAAAACATTATTGGTACTGCAAACATGCCCAGCATTAAATTTACTACACACAAATATCATACAAAGCATTTGCAAAAAATTAGGGTAGACAATACTTTACTGAGATTCTATTTGGTGTTGATGGTGGTAGAGGTCCACTGCTCTCAATAGGTCTAGGATACCAGCTCTTCTCAAGGCCTGTACTTCACATTTCTTTCTTGATAACCCAACCTGTTGGTGTCCCAGATTACAGTCAAGTCCTGCATTAGAGCAATGAACATGCCCATATCAAAACTCATGGCTACTACAATGGACAATGGTGTGTGTAGCTCTCAAAAACTCTGCCCTGCACTATCTGTTCCTGCATTCCTGCTTGCTTTTATTCCATTTGTTATCTGGTCTACTAGCAAACTGCAAACTAATCCGCCTCGAAATTCATACCCACCCGCAATGTAATTGTGTATGTACTGCCATATGAATGCATCCATAGTGATCAAGGGAGCCTGTCCAGGCAGATTCTACTAAAATAGAACATGCTGTGATTTTTATTTCGCATGCAGAAATCACAATTCATATCCGCACATTTGAGTGAAGCTGCATAAGTTCGTGCCTTTCGATGGCGAGTATTACCGCGTATTATCCGTGTGGCTGCTGATTGTAGAATGCACAATTCAAATCCGTTCTTATGAAGCCAGCCTAAGGCAAAAAGCAGGAATGGGTCCATAACGTGAAAGAAGTTTAATTCTTGTCCTTATACTTTGTCTATTTTTATGTTTCACTCCAGGTTTTGCCTTACTAATACTAATACAAAATATTGAATAAAAGACTGCCATGTGAAAGTCTGTAGTATTAATTTATTTATCTATTTCTTGTTTCTTGTTGAGTGTTAACATATTCTGCAGCACAGAATAGAGATTGTCATCACTCACATCAATCCCTGTCTGCGATGGGGCTCACAATCTAATTTCCCTATCTCAGGTATACAAAACAACCAATTTCATACAAAGTCAATTAACCTATCAGTATGTTTTTGGAGTCTGGAAAGCAACCAGAGTACCCAGAGGAAACCCACATAAATTCCGTGCAGATATTACCTTTGGTTGAATCCTAAATAGAGATGAGTGAGCACCAAAATGCTCGGGTGCTCGTTACTCGAGACGAACTTTTCGCGATGCTCGAGGGTTCGTTTCGAATAACGAACCCCATTGAAGTCAATGGGCGACCCGAGCATTTTTGTATATCGCCGATGCTCGCTAAGGTTTTCGTTTGTGAAAATCTGGGCAATTCAAGAAAGTGATGGGAATGACACAGCAACGGATAGGGCAGGCGAGGGGCTACATGTTGGGCTGCATCTCAAGTTCACAGGTCCCACTATTAAGCCACAATAGCGGCAAGAGTGGGTCCCCCCCCAACAACTTTTACTTCTGAAAAGCCCTCATTAGCAATGCATACCTTAGCTAAGCACCACACTACCTCCAACAAAGCACAATCACTGCCTGCATGACACTCCGCTGCCACTTCTCCTGGGTTACATGCTGCCCAACCCCCCCCCCCCCTTGCACGACCCAGTGTCCACAGCGCACACCAAATTGTCCCTGCGCAACCTTCAG
This sequence comes from Eleutherodactylus coqui, assembly GCF_035609145.1. Classification (NCBI taxonomy): domain Eukaryota; kingdom Metazoa; phylum Chordata; class Amphibia; order Anura; family Eleutherodactylidae; genus Eleutherodactylus; species Eleutherodactylus coqui. The sequence continues at coordinate 61,501,995 of NC_089845.1, read as the reverse complement.
CTGCCCTCATGCCACGCCACACTCATGTCTATTTATAAGTGTGTCTGCCAGAGGAACCGCAGGCACACACTGCAGAGGGTTGGCACGGCTAGGCAGCGACCCTCTTTAAAAGGGGCGGGGCGATAGCCCACAATGCTGTACAGAAGCAATGAGAAATCCAATCCTGTGCCACCTCCATCTGGAGCTGCACACGTGGGCATAGCAATGGGGAACCTATGTGCCACACACTATTCATTCTGTCAAGGTGTCTGCATGCCCCAGTCAGACCGCGGTTTTTTATAAATAGTCACAGGCAGGTACAACTCCGCAATGGGAATTCCGTGTGCACCCACAGCATAGGTGGATCCCTGGAACACACCGGCTGTACATAAATGTATCCCAGTGCAGTGCCCTGGACAGCAGAGCTAACGTCAGATTAAATGCAGGTGGGCTTCAGCCCACACTGCATACCCCAACCGGAGCAGGGTTTTTAATTCATAGACACAGGCAGGTACAACTCCCTATTGTGAAGTCCCTGTGGACCGACAGCATGGGTGGGTGCCAGGAAGCCACCGGCGGTACATAAATATATCCCATTGCATTGCCCATCACAGCTGAGGTAACAATGTCATGTTTAATGCAGGTGGGCTTCGGCCCACACTGCATGCCCCAGTCAGACTGGGGTTCTTTAGAAGTGGACACATGTAGTTACAACTCCGTGTGGACCGACAGCATGGGTGGGTGCCAGGAAGCCACCGGCGGTACATAAATATATCCCATTGCATTGCCCATCACAGATGAGGTAATAAATTCATGTTTAATGCAGGTGGGCTTCGGCCCATACTGCATGCGCCAGTCAGACTGGGGTTCTTTAGAAGTGGACACATGTAGTTACAACTCCCTGTGGACCCACAGCATGGGTGGCTCCCTGGAACCCACCGGCGGTACATAAATATATCCCATTGCATTGCCCATCACAGCTGAGGTAATAATGTCATGTTTAATGCAGGTGGGCTTCGGCCCAGACTGCATGCCCCAGTCAGACTGGGGTTCTTTAGTAGTGGACACATGTAGTTACAACTCCCTGTGGACCCACAGCATGGGTGGCTCCCTGGAACCCACCGGCAGTACATAAATATATCCCATTGCATTGCCCATCACAGCTGAGGTAATAATGTCATGTTTAATGCAGGTGGGCTTCGGCCCACACTGCATGCCCCAGTCAGACTGGGGTTCTTTAGAAGTGGACACATGTAGTTACAACTCCCTGTGGACCCACAGCATGGGTGGGTTCCAGGAAGCCACTGGCGGTACATAAATACATCCCATTGCAGTGTCCAACAAAGCTGATGTAACGTCAGCTGTAATGCAGGTGGGCTAAAAATTAATTTGATTACACTGTAGGCGAGGGCCCCCAAAAATTGGTGTACCAACAGTACTAATGTACCTCAGAAAAATTGCCCATGCCAAACCAAGAGGGCAGGTGAAACCCATTAATCGCTTTGGTTAATGTGGCTTAATTGGTAACTAGGCCTGGAGGCAGCCCAGTTAAAATAAAAATTGGTTGAGGTGAAAGTTTCAACGCTTTAATGAGCATTGAAACGTCTAAAAATTGTTTATAAAAATTATATGACTGAGCCTTGTGGGCCTAAGAAAAATTGCCCGTTCGGCGTGATTATGTGAGGTTTCAGGAGGAGGAGCAGGAGGAGGAGGAGGAGGAGGAATATTATACACAGATTGATGAAGCAAAAAGGTCCCCGTTTTTGATGGGGATAGAGAACGATGCTTCCATCCGCGGGTGCAGCCTACATATTGCTCAGGTATCGCTGCTGTCCACTGGTGGAGAAGAGAAGTCTGGGGAAATCCAGGCTTTGTTCATCTTGATGAGTGTTAGCCTGTCGGCACTGTCGGTTGACAGGCGGGTACGCTTATCTGTGATGATTCCCCCAGCCGCACTAAACACCCTCTCTGACAAGACGCTAGCCGCAGGACAAGCAAGCACCACCAGGGCATAGAGCGCGAGTTCAGGCCACGTGTCCAGCTTCGACACCCAGTAGTTGTAGGGGGCAGAGGCGTCACGGAGGACGGTCGTGCGATCGGCTACGTACTCCCTCACCATCCTTTTACAGTGCTCCCGCCAACTCAGCCGTGACTGGGGAGCAGTGACACAGTCTTGCTGGGGAGCCATAAAGCTGTCAAGGGCCTTAGAGCATCTTGCCCTGCCTGTGCTGTACATGCTGCCTGATCTCCGCGCCTCCCCTGCTACCTGGCCCTCGGAACTGCGCCTTCGGCCACTAGCGCTGTCGTATGGGAATTTTACCATCAGTTTGTCCGCCTGGGTCCTGTGGTATAGCAACACTCTCGAACCCCTTTCCTATTCGGGTATGAGAGTGGAAAGGTTCTCCTTATACCGTGGGTCAAGCAGTGTGTACACCCAGTAATCCGTAGTGGCCAGAATGTGTGTAACGCGAGGGTCACGAGAAAGGCATCCTAACATGAAGTCAGCCATGTGTGCCAGGGTACCTGTACGCAACACATGGCTGTCCTCACCAGGAAGATCACTTTCAGGATCCTCCTCCTCCTCCTCTGGCCATACACGCTGAAAGGATGACAGGCAAGCAGCATGTGTACCGTCAGCAGTGGGCCAAGATGTCTCTTCCCCCTCCTCCTCATCTTCCTCCTCCTCCTCACCGCGCTGAGATATAGACAGGAGGGTGCTCTGACTATCCAGCGACATACTTTCTTCCCCCGGCTCTGTTTCCGAGCGCAAAGCGTCTGCCTTTATGCTTTGTAGGGAACTTCTCAAGAGGCATAGCAGAGGAATGGTGACGCTAATGATTGCAGCATCACCGCTCACCACCTGGGTAGACTCCTCAAACTTTCCAAGGACCTAGCAGATGTCTGCCAACCAGGCCCACTCTTCTGAAAAGAATTGAGGAGGCTGACTCCCACTGCGCCGCCCATGTTGGAGTTGGTATTCCACTATAGCGCTACGCTGCTCATAGAGCCTGGCCAACATGTGGAGCGTAGAGTTCCACCATGTGGGCACGTCGCACAGCAGTCGGTGCACTGGCAGATTAAACCGATGTTGCAGGGTGCGCAGGGTGGCAGCGTCCGTGTGGGACTTGCGGAAATGTGCGCAGAGCCGGCGCACCTTTCCGAGCAGGTCTGACAAGCGTGGGTAGCTTTTCAGAAAGCGCTGAACCACCAAATTAAAGACGTGGGCCAGACATGGCACATGTGTGAGGCTGCCAAGCTGCAGAGCCGCCACCAGGTTACGGCCATTGTCACACACGACCATGCCTGGTTGGAGGCTCAGTGGCGCAAGCCAGTGGTCGGTCTGCTCTGTCAGACCCTGCAGCAGTTCGTGGGCCGTGTGCCTCTTATCTCCTAAGCTGAGTAGTTTCAGCACGGCCTGCTGCCGCTTGCCCACCGCTGTGCTGCCACGACGCGCGACACCGACTGCTGGCGACGTGCTGCTGCTGCTGACACATCTTGATTGCGAGACAGAGGTTGCATTGGAGGAGGAGGAGGAGGAGGAGGGTGGTTTAGTGGAGGAAGCATACACCGCCGCAGATACCACCACCGAGCTGGGGCCCGCAATTCTGGGGGTGGGTAGGACGTGAGCGGTCCCAGGCTCTGACTCTGTCCCAGCCTCCAATAAATTCACCCAATGTGCCGTCAGGGAGATATAGTGGCCCTGCCCGCCTGTGCTTGTCTACGTGTCCGTTGTTAAGTGGACCTTGGCAGTAACCGCGTTGGTGAGGGCGCGTACAATGTTGCGGGAGACGTGGTCGTGCAGGGCTGGGACGGCACATCGGGAAAAGTAGTGGCGACTGGGAACTGAGTAGCGCGGGGCCGCCGCCATGATACTTTTGAAGGACTCCGTTTCCACAACCCTATACGGCAGCATCTCCAGGCTGATAAATTTGGCTACGTGCACGTTTAACGCTTGAGCGTGCGGGTGCGTGGCGGCGTACTTGTGCTTGCGCTCAAACACTTGCACTAGCGACGGCTGGACGCTGCGCTGAGAGACATTGCTGGATGGGGCCGAGGACAGCGGAGGTGAGGGTGTGGGTGCAGGCCAGGAGACGGTAGTGCCTGTGTCCTCAGAGCGGGGTTGGATCTCAGTGGCAGGTTGGGGCACAGGGGGAGAGGCAGCGGTGCAAACCGGAGGCAGTGAACGGCCTTCGTCCCACCTTGTGGGGTGCTTGGCCATCATATGTCTGCGCATGCTGGTGGTGGTGAGGCTGGTGGTGGTGGCTCCCCGGCTGATCTTGGCGTGACAAAGGTTGCACACCACTGTTCGTCGGTCGTCTGCACTCTCAGTGAAAAACTGCCAGACCTTTGAGCACCTCGGCCTCTGCAGGGTGGCATGGCGCGAGGGGGAGCTTTGGGAAACAGTTGGTGGATTATTCGGTCTGGCCCTGCCTCTACCCCTGGACACCGCACTGCCTCTTGCAACCTGCCCTGCTGCTGCCCTTGCCTCCCCGTCTGGAGACTTGTCCTCAGTAGGTGTAGCAAACCAGGTGGGGTCAGTCACCTCATTGTCCTGCTGCTCTTCCTCTGAATCCTCTGTGCGCTGCTCCCTCGGACTTACTGCCCTTACTACTACCTCACTGATAGACAACTGTGTCTCATCGTCATCGGCCTCCTCACCCACTGAAAGGTCTTGAGACAGTTGCCGGAAGTCCCCAGCCTCATCCCCCGGACCCCGGGAACTTTCCAATGGTTGGGCATCAGTCACGATAAACTCCTCTGGTGGGAGAGGAACCACTGCTGCCCAATCTGAGCAGGGGCCCGAGAACAGTTCCTGGAAGTCTGCCCGCTCCTCAGAATGTGTCATTTTCATGGAGTGAGGAGGCTGGGAGGAAGGAGGAGCAGCAGCCAGAGGATTCTGAGTTGCAGCAGTGGACGGTGCAGAACTGTGGGTGGACGATAGATTGCTGGAAGCACTTTCTGCCATCCACGACAGGACCTGCTCACACTGCTCATTTTCTAATAAAGGTCTACCGCGTGGACCCATTAAATGTGCGATGAATGTGGGGACGCCAGAAACGTGCCTCTCTCCTAATCCCGCAGCAGTCGGCTGCGATACACCTTGATCAGGAGCTCGGCCTGTGCCCACACCCGGACTTGGGCCTCTGCGTCCTCGACCGCGCCCACGTCCTCTAGGCCTACCCCTACCCCTCAGCATGCTGTATTACCAGTAATGCAGAAACAGAACGCTGTAATTAAATGTGACGCTTATTGGCCTGTGGTTGGAGGCTGACTTCGCTTACGGAATGCCAGGAAATAATTTGGCGCAAGCCTGCTGTAACACTTAGCTGGCTGCGTATGATTTTGTAGAACTACTACACCCAGCACAGACAGACCCAGAACACTGAGCACAGTGACAGGCAGGCCAAATAGATTTTTTGCCCAAATTTTTTTAGCAAAGGCCCACTGCCTATATTCAATCAATAATATTAATATGTCTTCTGTCCCTGCCTACGCACTTCTGTCCCTGGAGTATGTCACAGAACTGCACAGTGTTGCACTGTGAACTGCAACACAGCGGTGATTTCAGAGCCCAGACAGAGCCAGGAAATAATTTGGCGCAAGCCTGCTGTAACACTTAGCTGGCTGCGTATGATTTTGTAGAACTACTACACCCAGCTCAGGCAGACCCAGAACACTGAGCACAGTGACAGGCAGGCCAAATAGATTTTTTGCCCAAATTTTTTTAGCAAAGGCCCACTGCCTATATTCAATCAATAATATTAATATGTCTTCTGTCCCTGCCTAAGCACTACTGGCCCTGGAGTATTACTGCAGGGCGCAATGCTCTGCACGGCCGATATACCAAAAAAAAAAAAATGTACAACACTGCAAAAAGCAGCCTCCACAGTACTGCACACGGTTAGATGTGGCCCTAAGAAGGACCGTTGGGGTTCTTGAAGCCTACAATAACTCCTAACACTCTCCCTATAGCAACTCCAACACAATAGCACTTTCCCTCAGCTATGTCAGAACGCATCTGTGGCGAGCCGCGGGAGAGGCCGATTTTTATACTCGGGTGACACCTGATCTCGCCAACCACTCACTGCAGGGGGGGAGTATAGGGCTTGAACGTCGCAGGGGGAAGTTGTAATGCCTTCCCTGTCTTTCAATTGGCCAGAAAAGCGCGCTAACGTCTCAGAGATGAAAGTGAAAGTAACCCGAACCTCGCGTGGTACTCGTTACGAGTAACAAGCATGTCGAACACGCTAATACTCAAACGAGTATCAAGCTCGGATGAGTACGTTCGCTCATTTCTAATCCTAAACCCAGAACCCCAGTGCTGCAGGTCAACTATGCTAACCCCTGAGCCACCGCCTTGCTTACAGAGTATTCCTAAAGCAGTCATAGCCAAAAAATATTTTATAATGAAAACAAAGAAAATTGATCACTGCCTGGTCAACATGGATTTTCCTTTTTTGTTTTTGACTCTTGTTTTATATGTAATTTGTAGAGATGAGTGAGCATTGCCCTTAGCGAGTACCTGCCCGCTCGGAAGAAAAGATTCGGGTGGCGGCAGGGGAGAGCGGGGGAGGAGCGGAGGGGAGATCTCTCTCTCCCTCTCTTCCTTCTGCTCACTCCCGCAACTCACCACTCCCCCGCGCCGGCAGCCGAATCTTTTCTTCTGAGCGGGCAGGTACTAGCTAAGGGCAATGCTCGCTCGAGTAATTGCCCTTAGCGAGTATGCTCACTCATCTCTAGTAATTTGTTCTCCTGAATCCAAAAATGCCCTTAATTTTGTCCTATTGTATACCAATTTTTAATCATTTCAGTAATTATGATTAACAAGATATTAAAAAAAATAAACAATATCTCCAATGAAATAGGAACACAAATATGCATTTGAAAGTAAACATTCTCTCTAATTTAGTTCATTTTGCATCATTTGTACAGCAGATGACATTATTTCATCAGACGGCAGCACGTTCCACTGTTGTAATGGCAGACATTGGGTAGAAGGTACATCAACCAGAAGTTTAAATGGTGTGCTGCTACATAACGGTAACATTCTAGCATCAGTCCCAGTTGCTCATTCTGTTTATCTTAAGGAGACATATAACAATCTTGAACTGCTGCTCAAAAAAGTAAACTACAGGGGACATAAATGGATCATCTACAGTGATTTAAAGGTTTTGGGCATGTTGTTAGGGCAGCAACAGGGTTACACCAAGTACCCATGTTACATTTGTGAATGGGGCAGCCGAGATAGTAAGAATTATTGGAGAACACGAGAATGGCCTAGAAGAGAGACATTGATGCCAGGTTCCAAGAACAATAGGGTGAGCAGCTTAGTAGATCCTGACAAAATTCTGCTACCTCCCTTATATTTTAAATTGGGGTTATTGAAGCAATTTACTAAGGCTTTGGATAAAAATGGTAGTTGTTTTAAGTATCTAACCAAAAAGTTTCCTGCACTCTCATAGGGAAAAGCCAAAGAAGGTATCTTTGTAGGGCCACAGATCAGGAAACTAGATAAAGATAAACATTTTGTAGCATGTATGACTCCTGTAGAAAGGGAAGCTTGGATTGGCTTCAAAGAAGTTGTTCATACATTCTTGGGAAATAATAAAGATCCAAACTATGTGCAACATGTAAACAATATGCTCAAAAAATATAAAGCATTAGCCCGTAACATGAGTCTGAAAGTACATTTCCTTCACTCACATTTAGACTACTTTCCAGAAAAATCGGAGGAGTGAGTGAAGAACAGGGTGAGAGGTTTCACCAGGACATTAAGGACCTTGTAAGGCGGTGATGGAATACATCCATGATGGTTGGCTCTTGTTTGTTGCTGAAACGTGATGATCCTACTAGAGTGCACAAGAGAACAAGTGGTAGAAGAAGCTTTTTTATCCAACCGGCAAGGGTCCTGTTGACTGATCATATACGTGAAGCCTTTTTCCTTTGAAATATCTATGTACAATATGTCTTTAGTTAATGTGTTTATTAGAGATGAGCGAACGCGTTCGTCCGAGCTTGATATTCGTGCGAATATTAGGGTGTTCGGGATGTTCGTTATTCGTAACGAACACCATGCGGTGTTCTGGTTACTTTCACTTCCTTCCCTGAGACGTTAGCGCGCTTTTCTGGCCAATTGAAAGACAGGGAAGGCATTACAACTTCCCCCTGCAACGTTTAAGCCCTATACCACCCCCCTGCTGTGAGTGGCTGGCGAGATCAGGTGTTCGCCTAATATAAAAGTCGGCCCCTCCCGCGGCTCGCCTCAGATGCCTGGTGAGTTAGATGAGGGACAGTGCTGTTTATACCGGAGCTGCTGTAGGGAAAGAATTGGTAGTTAGTGTAGGCTTCAAGACCCCCCAAAGGTCCTTATTAGGGCCACTGATAGCTGTGTGTTGGCTGCTGTTAGCAGTGGAATTTTTTTTTTTCTCAAAATCGGCTCTGCAGAGCGTTGCACCTGGCATTAGGGACAGAAATGCTGCATAGGCAGGGAGAGTGTTAGGAGTGAGTGTAGCCTTCAAGAACCTCAACGGTCCTTTCTAGGGCCATATTTATCCGTGTGCAGTACTGTCCAGGCTGCTGTTAGCTGTGCTGCATTTTTTTTGGGCTTCTCAAAATCGCCTCTGCAGAGCATTCCACCCTCCATTGATACTGCAGGGAAAGAATTGTATAGGCAGGGCCACAACACAGTTATTATTCATAGAATATACGCAGTGCTGCCTTTTGGTGGAAAAACAAGTGGAAACAAATCTATTTGTCCAGCCTGTGTCCGTCCTTACGGGCTGTGGACACGTGTGAGCTGCGTGAAAAACATTGCTAAATCATACGCACCCAGCTACGCTTTACTGCTGGCTTCGCCATTTGCTTTCCTTAATTGGGAAAAAAAATACCTGCTCTGCCAGAGTTATAATAACTCTGCTACCCTCACGTTCTGTGACACATAAGCAGGGACACAGCACAGTTATTACACTTCTCATGTTCATTGAATATACGCAGTGCTGCCTTTTGGTGGGAAAAAACTGAAAACAAATCTATTTGTCCAGCCTCTGTCCGTCCTAACGCCTGTGGACACGTGTGAGCTGCGTGAAAAACATTGCTAAATCATACGCACCCAGCTACGCTTTACTGCTGGCTTCGCCATTTGCTTTCCTTAATTGGGAAAAAAAATACCTGCTCTGCCAGAGTTATAATAACTCTGCTACCCTCACGTTCTGTGACACATTAGCAGGGACACAGCACAGTTATTAAACTTCTCATGTTCATTGAATATACGCAGTGCTGCCTTTTGGTGGAAAAACAAGTGAAAACAAATCTATTTGTCCAGCCTCTGTCCGTCCTAACGCCTGTGGACACGTGTGAGCTGCGTGAAAAACATTGCTAAATCATACGCACCCAGCTACGCTTTACTGCTGGCTTCGCCATTTGCTTTCCTTAATTGGGAAAAAAAATACCTGCTCTGCCAGAGTTATAATAACTCTGCTACCCTCACGTTCTGTGACACATAAGCAGGGACACAGCACAGTTATTAAACTTAGATTATTCATTCACTAGAGGCAGTGGGGCCTTTCGTTTTCAAAAAAGGGCAAAAATTATATTTCGCCTGCAGTCTTGCGCCAATTTATTTCCTGCCTGTTAAATCAAATCACTGGTAATACAGCATGCTGAGGGGTAGGGGTAGGCCTAGAGGACGTGGACGCAGCCGAGGACGCGGAGGGCCAAGTCAGGGTGTGGGCACAGCCCGAGCTCCTGATCCCGGTGTGTCGCAGCCGACTGCTGCGCGATTAGGAGAGAGGCACGTTTCTGGCGTCCCCACATTCATCGCCCAATTAATGGGTCCACGCGGGAGACGGTTATTAGAAAATGAGCAGTGTGAGCAGGTCCTGTCCTGGATGGCAGAAAGTGCTTCGAGCAACCTATCGTCAACACGCAGTTCTGCGCCGTCCACTGCTGCAAATCCGAATCCTCTGTCTGCTGCTCCTCCTTCCTCCCAGCCTCCTCACTCCACTACAATGACACCTGCTCAGGAGCGGGAACACTCCCAGGAACTGTTCTCGGGCCCCTGCTTAGATTGGGCAGCAGCGGTTCCTCTCCCACCAGAGGAGTTTATCGTCACTGATGCCCAACCATTCGAAAGTTCCCGGGGTCCGAGGGAAGAGGCTGGGGACTTCCGCCAACTGTCTCAACAACTTTCTGTGGGTGAGGAGGATGATCACGATCAGACACAGTTGTCTTGCAGTGAGGTAGTAGTAAGGGCAGTAAGTCCAAGGGAGCAGCGCACAGAGGATTCGGAGGAAGAGCAGCAGGACGATGAGGTGACTGACCCCACCTGGTGTGCAACGCTTACTCAGGAGGACAGGTCTTCAGAGGGGGAGTCAAGGGCATCAGCAGGGCAGGTTGCAAGAGGCAGTGCGGTGTCCAGGGGTAGAGGCAGGGCCAGACCGAATAATCCACCAAGTGTTTCCCAAAGCGCCCCCTCGCGCCATGCCACCCTGCAGAGGCCGAGGTGCTCTAAGGTCTGGCAGTTTTTCACAGAGACGCCTGACGACCGACGAACAGTGGTGTGCAACCTTTGTTGCGCAAAGCTCAGCCGGGGAGCCAACACCAACAGCCTCACCACCACCACCATGCGCAGACATATGATGGCCAAGCACCCCACAAGGTGGGACGAAGGCCGTTCACCGCCTCCGGTTTGCACCCCTGCCTCTCCCCCTGTGCCCCAACCTGCCACTGAGATGCAACCCCCCTCTCAGGACACAGGCACTACCGCCTCATGGCCTGCACCCACACCCTCATCTCCGCTGTCCTCGGCCCCATCCAGCAGTGTAGTTCAGCGCACCGTTCAGCCGTCGCTTGCGCAAGTGTTCGAGCGCAAGCGCAAGTACGCCGCCACGCACCCGCACGCTCAAACGTTAACCGTCCGCATAGCAAAATTCATCAGCCTTGAGATGCTGCCGTATAGGGTTGTGGAAACTGAGTCCTTCAAAAGTATCATGGAGGCGGCGGCTACTCAGTTCCCAGTCGCCACTACTTTTCCCGATGTGCCGTCCCAGCCCTGCACGACCACGTCTCCCGCAACATTGTACGCGCCCTCACCAACGCGGTTACTGCCACGGTCCACTTAACTATGGACACGTGGACAAGCACAGGCGGGCAGGGCCACTACATCTCCCTGACGGCACATTGGGTGAATTTAGTGGAGGCTGGGACAGAGTCAGAGCCTGGGACCGCTCACGTCCTACCCACCCCCAGAATTGCGGGCCCCAGCTCGGTGGTGGTATCTGCGGAGGTGTATGCTTCCTCCACTAAAGCACCCTCCTCCTCCTCCTCCTCCTCTGTCTCGCAATCAAGATGTGTTAGCAGCAGCATGTCGCCAGCAGTCGGTGTCGCGCGGTGTGGCAGCACAGCGGTGGGCAAGCGTCAGCAGGCCGTGCTGAAACTACTCAGCTTAGGCGATAAGAGGCACACGGCCCACGAACTGCTGCAGGGTCTGACACAGCAGACCGACCGCTGGCTTGCGCCGCTGAGCCTCCAACCGGGCATGGTCGTGTGTGACAACGGGCGTAACCTGGTGGCGGCTCTGCAGCTTGGCAGCCTCACGCACGTGCCATGCCTGGCCCACGTCTTTAATTTGGTGGTTCAGCGGTTTCTGAAAAGCTACCCACGCTTGTCAGACCTGCTCGTAAAGGCGCGCCGGCTCTGCGCACATTTCCGCAAGTCCCACACGGACGCTGCCACCCTGCGCACCCTGCAACATCACTTTAAGCTGCCAGTGCACCGACTGCTGTGCGACGTGCCCACACGGTGGAACTCTACGCTCCACATGTTGGCTAGGCTCTATGAGCAGCGTAGAGCAATAGTGGAATACCAACTCCAACATGGGCGGCGCAGTGGGAGTCAGCCTCCTCAATTCCTTTCAGAAGAGTGGGCCTGGTTGGCAGACATCTGCCATGTCCTTGGTAATTTTGAGGAGTCTACCCAGGTGGTGAGCGGCGATGCTACAATCATTAGCGTCACCATTCCTCTGCTATGCATCTTGAGAAATTCCCTGCAAACCATAAAGGCAGCTGCTTTGCGCTCGGAAACGGGGGCGGGGGAAGACAGTATGCCGCTGGATAGTCAGGGCACCCTCCTGTCTATTTCTCAGCGCGTACAGGAGGAGGAGGAGGAGCATGAGGAGGATGAGGAGGAGGGGGAAGAGACAGCTTGGGCCGCTGCTGACGGTACACCGGCTGATTGCCTGTCATCCTTTCAGCGTGTATGACCTGAGGAGGAGGAGGAGGAGGAGGAGGATCCTGAAAGTGATCTTCCTAGTGAAGACAGCCATGTGTTGCGTACAGGTACCCTGGCACACATGGCTGACTTCATGTTAGGATGCCTTTCTCGTGACCCTCGCGTTGCACGCATTCTGGCCACTACGGATTACTGGGTGTACACACTGCTCGATCCACGGTATAAGGAGAACCTGCCCACTCTGATTCCCGAAGAGGAAAGGGGTTCTAGAGTGTTGCTATACCACAGGACCCTTGCGGACAAGCTGATGGTAAAATTCCCAGCCGACAGCGCTAGTGGCAGAAGGCGCAGTACCGAGGGCAAGGTAGCAGGGGATGTGCGTAGATCGAGCAGCATGTACATCCCAGGCAGTGCAACAGTCTTTAAGGGCCTGGCCAGCTTTATGGCTCCCCACCAAGACTGTGTCACCGCTCCCCAGTCACGGCTGAGTCGGCGGGAGCACTGTAAAAGGATGGTGAGGGAGTACGTAGCGGATCGCACGACCATCCTTGGTGATGCCTCTGCCCCCTACAACTACTGGGTGTCGAAGCTGGACATGTGGCCTGAACTAGCGCTGTATGCCCTGGAGGTGCTTGCTTGTCCTGCGGCTAGCGTCTTGTCGGAGAGGGTGTTTAGTGCGGCTGGGGGAATCATCACAGATAAGCGAAGCCGCTTGTCAACCGACAGTGCCGACAGGCTAACACTCATCAAGATGAACAAAGGCTGGATTTCCCCAGACTTCTGTTCTCCACCAGCGGACAGCAGCGATACGTAAGCAATACGTAGGCTGCACCCGCGGATGGAAGCTACGTTCTCTCTCACCATCCAAAACGGGGACATTTCTGCTTCATCAATCTGTGTCTAATATTCCTCCTCCTCCTCCTCCTGCTCCTCCTCCTGAAACCTCACGTAATCACGCTGAACGGGCAATTTTTCTTAGGGCCACAAGGCTCACTCAAATAATTTTTCAGAACAATTTTTATAAGTTTCAATGCGCTTAAAAGCATTGGAACTTTAACTTGAACCAATTTTTCGTTACACTGGGCTGCCTCCAGGCCTAGTTACCACTTAAGCCACATTAACCAAAGCGATTAATGGGTTTCACCTGCCCTCTTGGCTGGCCATGGCCAATTTTTGGGATGTACATTAGTACTGTTGATACAGCAATTTTTGTGGGCCCTCGCCTACAGTGTAATCAAATTAATTTTTAGGCCACCTGCATTACAGCTGACGTTACCTCAGCTGTGTTGGGCAATGCAATGGGATATTTTTATGTACCGCCGGTGGGTTCCAGGGAGCCACCCATGCTGTAGGTGCACACTGAGTTTTTAATACATCTGTACACTTCTAAAGAACCCGTCTGACTGGGGCATGCAGTGTGGGCCGAAGCCCACCTGTATTACGCACGACATTACTACCTCAGCTGTGTTGGGCAATGCAATGGGATATTTCTATGTACCGCCGGTGGCTTCCTGGCACCCACCCAGGCAGTGGGTCCACAGGGAGTTTAACCTACATGTGTCCACTTGTAAAGAACCCCAGTCTGACTGGGGCATGCAGTGTGGGCCGAAGCCCACCTGCATTAAGCACGACATTACTACCTCAGCTGTGTTGGGCAATGCAATGGGATATTTTTGTGTACCGCCGGTGGGTTCCAGGGAGCCACCCATGCTGTAGGTGCACACTGAGTTTTTAATACATCTGTACACTTCTAAAGAACCCGTCTGACTGGGGCATGCAGTGTGGGCCGAAGCCCACCTGTATTACGCACGACATTACTACCTCAGCTGTGTTGGGCAATGCAATGGGATATTTCTATGTACCGCCGGTGGCTTCCTGGCACCCACCCAGGCAGTGGGTCCACAGGGAGTTTAACCTACATGTGTCCACTTCTAAAGAACCCCAGTCTGACTGGGGCATGCAGTGTGGGCCGAAACCCACCTGCATTAACCCTTTCCAGTCCACTGTGTGACCTGTGAAGACATTAGGGTTTAAGGCTGTACAGCTCCGTTGTTGGTAGACGTCCGTCGGGGTTCTCTTACTGTATATTGCCAGCCTCTCTGCTGTCGGAGCCTATCCTACGTGTCAGCTCATGCAGTACTGGCTTTAGCCAGCATATAGCGCCGTTGTATAACAGCAGAAAAAGAGTAAGCCCCCTAGGAAAACCATATACAAATTGGATTGGAAAGGGTTAAGCACAACATTACTACCTCAGCTGTGTTGGGCAATGCAATGGGATATTTCTATGTACCGCCGGTGGCTTCCTGGCACCCACCCATGCTGTAGGTGCACACGGAGTTTTTACTACATCTGTACACTTATAAAGAACCCCAGTCAGACTGGGGCATGCAGTGTGGGCCGAAGCCCACCTGCATTAAGCACGACATTACTACCTCAGCTGTGTTGGGCAATGCAATGGGATATTTCTGTGTACCGCCGGTGGGTTCCAGGGAGCCACCCATGCTGTGGGTCGACAGGAACTTCACAATAGGGAGTTGTACCTGCCTGTGTCTATGAATTAAAAAGCCCGGTCTGACTGGGGCATGCAGACACCTTGACAGAATGAATAGTGTGTGGCACATAGGTTCCCCATTGCTATGCCCACGTGTGCAGCTCCTGATGGCGGTGGCACAGGATTCTATTTCTCATTGCTTCTGTACAGCATTGTGGGCTATCGCTCCGCCACTTTTAAAGAGGGTCGCTGCCTAGCCGTGCCAACCCTCTGCAGTGTGTGCCTGCGGTCCCTCGTCATGGCAGACGCAATTCTAAATAGACATGAGCGTGGTGTGGCATGAGGGCAGCTGAAGGCTGCCCAGGGACACTTTGGTGTGCGCTGTGGGGGGCGAGGGGGGGGCGGTTGGGCAGCATGTAACCCAGGAGAAGTGTCAGTGGAGTGTCATGCAGGCAGTGATTGTGCTTTGTTGGAGGTAGTGTGGTGCTTAGCAAAGGTATGCCATGCTAATGAGGGCTTTTCAGAAGTAAAAGTTGTTGGGAGGGGGGGGGGGGGCCACTCTTGCCGGTATTGTGGCTTAATAGTGGGACCTGTGAACTTGAGATGCAGCCCAACACGTAGCCCCTCGCCTGCCCTATCCGTCACTGTGTCATTCCCATCACTTTCCTGAATTGCCCAGATTTTCACACATGAAAACCTTAGCGAGCATCGGCGAAATACAAAAATGTTCTGGTCGCCCATTGACTTCAATGGGGTTCGTTGTTCGAAACGAACCCTCGAGCATCACGGGAAGTTCGTTCCGAATAACGAACACCCGAACATTTTGGTGTTCGCTCATCTCTAGTGTTTATTATTTTTATGTACTAAACCCTGGCTGTTATAGGCCAAAACTACAATGCAATGTGTATTTCATTACTGCTTTTGTATTATCTTGGTCATATGGTTCATGCATATTACAGATTTTCAAGCTGAAGCATGTTGTAAAGATTTCTTTCTTACGTAATTTTTTAAAAACGTGATGTGATACAGAAAAATGGAAGTAATTTCTGCAATCCATACACTCCGAATATACAAAATCAGTTAAAAATTTTTTTTTGTAGACCACTGTAAGGGGGTTGTCTGGAACCATTGTGATAATCTAAACTTAAAATCACCCCATTAAAATCTTCCTATGTTAGAGGCTATTCTGAAAAGTGCCCCATCAAATGTGATGGGAAGATAAAATAAGGACTGAAGTTGGAGATTATTCTTGACAATACTGTAAACACAAAGGAAACAAAACAAATAGATCTAACTTATTCTATTCTTGAAGAACAAATAATCAGTGGGAATTATTTTAGGTATATTATGAGAAGAATATTTAGCATGTAAGACAATCATGCTAAGAATAAATAAATGAAATCATAGATGAAAAGCAAAATTTATATATAAAGAGCCAACATATCCAAAAAGCGTGAAGGTCAGAAAATCAAGAAAAATATAAATCATGAATGCTAGTGAACTTTAACAAACAATTAGACAAGAAGAGGCCTCTGCCAACAAGAACAATCTAAGGAGGATTATGCAAGTGACACAATAAATAAAAAGTTCAGATTTTATTCAGCGGACAAGTCATTTGTTTGTACAATCAAGAGTATTAATAAAGATGAGTGAATGACTCACCAGCAAATATCTGTCTTATAATACATACACAGTGCATAGTAATATGAGTAATGAAACTGAAGAACTGCAGAATTGAGCAAATAAGTGTCTGAAACTTTGTCAAGTTGTGTGTGGACCATGATCTATAATTGCTACTTGTTTAAATGAACTGCCCGCAACTATGTATTGTACCCCTTGTGGGCGATCAGCATGGTAGAGTGCAGGTCGGCGGCAGTCAAAAGGCGGAAACCAACGGATACAGTCAAAAAGCAGGCTTGACCTGAGTTTATTCTTAATACAGCAACAAAAAGTCCAATCTTAGCTTTCAGGCAAACAGAAAATAGTCCAGTTATCAGGCCGTCCCGGCCTGATCCGGTCGCACTTCATAGGTGCAGCGTACCGCAGGGCTTCTATCTCCAAGTCGGTCACATCCGCTGCCAGGATCCAGCAGCCATCCACTCTGGGCTAACAGCCCGGCAGCTCCACTGAGCTGTTGACCTGGCCTTCTCAGCCAGACACTCTCCGTAAATACAAGTCCATATCAGCACCCCACCTGGTTGTTTGAGGTTAGGGGCGTCACCCTGTCAAGCTCTAGCCTTTTCAGGCCACCAGCCTGCAGCACCTCACTCTGCTGCGCTGGTTCTCACCCTCTCTCCTTGGTAGGAACTGGCCTTTTATCTTGTTCCTGCTCCACCCCCTGGTTAACCCTCGCAATAGAAGTCCTGTCTCTGGCCCTCTACAGGCCCTCCTGTGTACTGCACTACTACACCATATAGAAGAAATGTTTCTGAGTGTTAACTAATGGACTACAATTGTTCTAGTGCAATAACTGGGACTACTCTTACAAAGAAATATTATGTATGTGTTATGTGCTATTTCACACATACTTCATCAACACGTACTGTTCATTTAAATTTTATAGTGATTACTAGTGTTGCTTGGCCATGATTGGCTAGGCGATAAAATTGACCCAATATTTACATTGGTCAGATTGGGTCATCCCAACATAATGTTTAGAAAAAATCATTTTACAAAGAAATGTGTCTGTGTGTTATCCTTTCTATGAATGTGGCTCAGTTGTTTCAGTGCTGCGGTCCTAGATTCAAATCCCATCAGAGATAACTTCTGCATAGGCTTTTAAAAAATCCATCCAAATGTTGCCCTTGGTTGTGCAAAGTAGCTGAGCTAACAACTGAGCCAACACACCTATCTTTCCTGCACCAAAGGATGAGAAGAGCAGGAAAAAAATACAAAGAGAATATAAAAACAACATCCAGATGTTGCCCTTGGCCAGATTTTAACCTAGAATTCCAGAACTAGTAACAACAGTGCTAACAACTAATCCAGCACACTTCTTCCTATTCCAGAGGAGGAAAAGATGAAGAAGAATAGGAAAAATAGACACAAAGAGAACATAAAAACCTCCGTGCAGATGTTGCCCATAATCAGCCGTGAACCTAACACTGCAAGGCAATAGTGCTAGCCACTGAGCCACCATGCTTCTTACTCTTCCTCCCCCTGCTTCTTCTTCTCTGGAGGAGAAGAAGAAGAAACAGGAGAAGAATATCTTATTTTCTTTAATTTGCTTCTTGCTTTTCTTCGTTTCCTTCTTCTTATCCTCCTTCTTATACTTCTTTTTTCCCTTCTACTCTTTGTTCCTCTTCGTCTTCTTCTTCACTTTCCTCTTATACTCTTTCTCCATGGGAGGAGGAAAAAGAAGAAAGAAAAAGGAAGAACAAACATGGTGGCTCAATCAGTAGCACTGTTGCCTTGCTGCAGTTCTAAGTTTAAATCTTTCTAATAGCAACATTTGGATGGTGTTATGCTCTGTTTTTGTTTATTCTTCCTGTTCTTCTCTTCCTCTGTGTGTGATGACTCAATTGTTAGCACTGCTGTCTTGCAGAGCTAGAGTTGGAGTTGTAGATTGATTTTTATGTCCTCTTTGTGCTAATTCTTGTTGTTCTTCCTCTTGTCCAGAGCAGGATAGCCAACTGTGGAGGCTTAGTCGTTCTTGCTGCTGCTTTATAGTACTGGAGTTGTAAGTTTAAATCTGCACAAGGACAATATCTGCATGGAGGTTTTCAAAGTCCATGCAGATGTTATTCTTGATGAGATTTAAAATTAGGGCCCCAGTACTGAAAGACAACAGTGCTATCAGCTAAGGCATATGGGGTTGTCTCGCGCCGAAACGTTTTTTTTTTTTTTTCATAGGCCCCCCGTTCGGCGCAGGACAATCCCAAGGGATGTGTTAAAAAAAAACAAAAACATATTACTTACCCGAATCCCCGCTCTGCGACGTCTTCCTTATTCCTACTTCTTCCTTCACCAAGATGGCCGCCGGGATCTTCACCCACGATGCACCGCGGGTCCTTTCCAATGGTGCACCGTGGGCTCTGTGCGGTCCATTGCCGATTCCAGCCTCCTGATTGGCTGGAATCGGCACACGTGATGGGGCGGAGCTACGATGACCAGCTCTCCGGCACGAGCGGCCCCATTCACCAGGAAGAAGACCGCACAGCGCAAGCGCGTCTAAAAACGCCAGAAGAAAGCGAAATTAGATGGATCCATGGCGACGGGGACGCTAGCAATGGAGCAGGTAAGTGAATAACTTCTGTATGGCTCATAATTAATGCACGATGTATATTACAAAGTGCATTAATATGGCCATACAGAAGTGTATAACCCCACTTGCTTTCGTGAGACAACCCCTTTAATGATGATTGCTGTCAGCACTGAGTAGTAACGTATTGATGCTGAATATCATTGCACTGTTCATTGTTACTGCTGAAAAACCTTAGAGTCACATGCTCTGGTTGGCAGGTCCTCAAACTATAAGCCCAGCTGTGGCATTGCTTTGTTGACATGTTTGTAACCTGGTCACAGGTGCAGACTTTGAAGTAAAGTACAATATGTACTGTGGAATGGAGTCATAGACTATAAGAGGCTCATGAAGGAAATGTGAGACAGTTTTTGAAAATGTATGAGAATAAAATGTAAAGCTCTGCACAGCAGGCGCTGTTCAGATGGAGGAAAGAGGTAAGTGACACATGGCAAGCACAGGGATGTAGAATGCTACCATGTGTAATCAGAAGAGAGAGAGATTGCAAGTAAGTGAAGAGGAGTCAAAAATGTCTTGTCCACACAGGTAAAAGTGTGTTCAAGTTGGCAAATACTCTGGCATTAGTTTGCCATAGCCGATACTTGATGTATGCATGTTGACATAGACACCAGGGAAAGACGGTGAGAGAGTGAGATAATGAGAGAATCAGCGAGCCAGAATTGAAAAAAAGCCAGACCGGTATGAGTGCTGAGAAATGAGAAGCAAAATGTTGTGATGTGAAGCGGAGGAGAGCTGACAGGTGACCGAAGCGCGAATAGCTGAGGAGTAAGTCAGCTACGTCAAATCAAAATAGAGTGAGTGGGGCAATACCAAAAAAGTCATGGAACCAAAGAGAGTGGAGGCCTTACTGCAGAAAGAGACTGTAAGTGTGACTCTATGTACTATTGTGTGTGATTCAGAGTTATGCCAAGCCCACCTTGCTACCAAAGCGACTGTGAAATAGTCCCGCATGAGTGGAAGGGCCATTCTAACTTTACTGCAACACCACAATCTGGAGGTGACTGTGGCTTGAGGAATGACAAAAGACATGCTTTCAGGCAACAAGCCCATGTGTAAAAACTCCTTCAGATGTGAGATCCAAACCTATAGTACCCAAGGTACTAGTAGTTAGAGAGTATAAGGATTATTGCTAAAAGGACAATTTCATTTTTATTTAAATTTTAATTTTTTTGGGGGGGGGGGGGGGGCGGACATATTACACAGCTAATGGTTATTGAAATTTGCAGGTCACAGAATATGTCCTTAAGTATAGTGAATAAGCCTCTGAATTGTCCCTGATTGTTATAGACGTTCAGGATCAGATAATAAAATATTGGTTGGCTGATTATTCCATTTCCATCTAGCTGTGCTACCATTTGCTCTGTGTTCGGAAACAAGTAGTTGAATGCAATCTTTAAATACCCTCCTATGCAGAGAAATAGCTGTCTCTATCATAAGATGTTATGCGTTCAAACGTTCAAGTGGTGAACCTCCCTATGAAGTGAAAGAAGATGTAAGGAAAGCGCCACAGAGTGCAACAGTCTACGCTCACCTGGTGTAGACACCAGGGCCCAATAATGGAACCCTAGGTGTCTCATCTATGATCCTTCTGATGGTGTTCAGTAAGCCGTGTCCTATGCTGGTCGCATCCACTTGGTGAAGGGGAGAGCTGCAAGGATACTGGGGGATCTCTAGAAAGAGATTCTCCCCGGTATAGGAAATTTTCTATGAAGTGAGGAAGTCTAAGTTTGATGTTTGTTGCATCAAACTGCCACCATCTCGGCCTGTCACTGCTACACCATCACATACCATCCCACATACATCTTAGAGCCCTTTTTCACGGGCTGATAAGTCATCATATTCACACATCCAGCGGGAATCTGAATGATTATCATTCAGTGTAAATGCATTCACCAACTGAATGATCCCTGTCCAACTCCGCCTTCATTCACTATGATGATCGCTCCTATGTAAAAGCACAGGAATGATTATCACTGGAATGACCTGTCGGGCAGGTTGTCTCATGTAGAAGGGCCCTTACCTTCAGAGCACTGATACAGTCGAATGCCATTATTCTCTCTGAGCAACAAGTATCCTATATACAATAATAATGGCTGCACAGAAAACTACACATTAAAAACCACAGTCAAGCAAACAAGACTAGAATAGTGTGTATCAGTTATCATCTGACACACCAACAATCTATGAAAATAAAGAACTAACCTCAAACATCTCCCCAAACAATAATGGAGTGCTCACCAATAAGTGCAATTAAAGACATAATAAGTGAATAAGTGCTAAGTGAAAATTAAAGACATTACACACAGTAGATGTACATGCATCACCAAATACTCATTATCCCTTTCCAATCCACTGTCTGACGTCTGAAGACATTATGATTTAAGGCTGTACAGCTCCGATGTTGGAAGACGTCCGTCAGGGTTCTCTTACTGTATACTGCCAGCCTCTCTGCTGCCGGAGCCTATCCAATGTGTCACCTCATGCAGTACTGGCTTTAGCCAGCATATAGCGCCGTTGTATAACGACAGAAAAAGAGTAAGCCCCCTAGGAAAACCAGGATACAAATTGGATTGGAAAGGGTTAAAGTGGACCAGTATAGCCAAAATTAATGGTAAACTGCAGCAATACTACAAATAGCAGTAAGACAAATACATAGTTTAAATATCCCATCAAAATGAACTGATTCAATAGTAGCAAAACACTGGTATAGTATATATCAAGAACAGGAGTCACAATAGGTATAAAATCCATAGTAACTCACATAGTATTAGAGCATTAGCCTGAAATAACTTCATTTGGATTCTTCATACGTGCCTTACATAATATGAAATTCATAACCCATTTTTCCCTTCGGCAGAGAAATCCTCAAAGCTGTAACTTGACATTCCAGGGTCGCAATGCAAAACCAATAACAAGGTCATACGACTGCCATAATCTATTTATAACACAGGTGCCTAATTATGTGCTTTAGGGGCTTTTGACCCCTCCCAAGCACCAGTTGAGACTTCCCCTTCTGCAACCCCATACCTACACTCCTGCAAAACCTTATTTCCCTATCATTTTTTGCCAGCCTACTCTTATACACATTACATTATTGAAAAATTCACCAACATCAGTCAACTTACCTGGATTTACTTTATATGGTCAGTCTATGAGTTTTCTAATATACTTCTACCCTAACCAGAATTTTGAAATCAAACAAAGTATATATCAAAGAACTAAAACCTTTTTACAAAATGAGGCAATACATTAAAATAAACCTAAATGCATCACGCAGGGGTCTTTTTATTCAACACCTCAGGATGCCGTTTCTCCCTTCTGAATTCATAATGTCCATGGGCAACTGTGAAAGTAATGCAAAGTAGACAAAGATATCATGTACTTGTCACCATGACACCATTCATGTCAACCCAGGCTGCCCTATCCGTAGATCTTATGTATTGTTTAGCTTATATGATTGATAAAAAAAATGCCACTGAATCAGTACGTAATTATGACTTAATAGCTTGGCAGTAAAAAAAAAATTGTGCTCCAGCCGCTGGTAGGCTTCAAATGTGTAATAGCTACCTAGAGTCTGCAAAGAATAGAACCTTCAGATATCTTTAAATTAAAAATTCTTTTCCCAATAAGCTAATATTTTCTTGTCAGCAAATTCACTTAAAATATACATGTGCCCACTGTGCTACTGTGTGGGAAAAGGAGTATAATAGCACATCTAATTAACCATTGGGTATTAATGTGCATAGCCAGTGGTTAAATTGTGAATAAAAAGGGGTGTTTTATGTGCTAAGGTAAAAACAGAACACAAAGCACTCAACACAATTTAGTCAAGGGGAGCTTCCAAATGGTTACAATGTTTTTTTTTTTTCTCCTGTTTTTCGCGAAAGTTTTTGTTAAAACATTCATCACATCATTAAAAAGAAACATTATTGCAGCAGGCAGGCATATTTATACAAGTATACATTTACGATTTCTGCTGGGAATGTCTTAAAAACAAACAAGCTGTCGGTTTGAGAGCATAAAGATATAGAAAATAAATAAAAGCTTTAAATCTAGGAGCACTTGTAGAGTTCAAGTGGTGGAGTGATTACCGAAACTGCTATCTAAATAATCCCAGCATAAGAGACTTTCAAGGACTGTCATTATACGTTTGCAGAATTAAAATTAATTCATACATACGTTGTTGAAAATGAGAAGCCGTTTCTCGTTTTAGGGAGCAGAGAAGCGTTAACTCTTAGGATGCCGCGCCAGCTAACATATGCCCTTAACACAATCCCGAGCTCAATGTTGTTGACTTCTTTCAGATTCTAAACCTTAATTCCTTCGGAATATTACTTATGTTTGCTTTTTAGTAATGGAAAACTTAAATTGAAGAAAAACATTGAAATCTTAAGCAGCTAAAAAAGGCTTAAAACATCATGATTAAACCATATGTCTTCTACAATCATCTCTTAAGTACTATAAATCTTTACAGATGTACGGTACCTACTTCATTCTCAACACACAAATGAATCCCATTTCAGCAGCCATATATGAATATTTCTCCGGGACGGTCGGATTGAAAACAGATTTTATTTTTAGGACTATGTGGCCTTGAAAACGACAAACTTATTTATTCTAGTTCCATTTCAGTAAACATGGTGTAACGGGAAGGGTTGGCATTGGCCTTAATAGTATTTTGAACATCCAAAACTCATATTAGCCTACACAAATATTTTAACCCTTCCGAAGTTCATTGAGTTTTCCTCATTCTTTATATGGCACGGAGTCTTCTGTTAATTCTGAAATTGTATCCTGTGAGGAAGGCTCTTTTATAGAACATAATTGTATGCTTAGCTTGTTTAGCGGCAAGCAGACGTACAATATGTGGGTAGATACAGTGATATGTAGGGTATAGTTACAGGGTGGATATAACCACAACTTTTAAATGTGTTAAAAGTCTAAATAAGGTTTAGGAGGAAAGTGTTTTTATTAGGAAGCTAGATACTAGAACAAGGGGCATAATCTGAGATTAGTTGGGGGAGATAAGAAGCAACAGCAGGAAATATTGTTTTACTGAAAGAGTAGTAGATGCGTGGAACAAACTGGTTGGAAAAGCAACAATAAGGCTGCCTGTCTATAGGCATTGCGATATCCCGTGGCGGAGCTGCCACCCGGGAGCTGGAACCGGCAGATGGATCTCAGCTGTCAGCCTATCTGACAGATAGACTGACTGCGGAGAATTGCGGCAATTTGCAGCATGCTGCGAATTGCCGGCCGCGAGTGGAGAAGCGCAATGATAATCCGCTCGTGGACAGGGGTGCTGCGCTTTTCATAGGTAAATACATTAATTAAACTAACTTTAATCTTACTTTTATGCCAGTGATATCACTAGCAACTCCTTCTGAAATGAATGTTTAGTCCATTAAGTACATAACTAAGGGTAAATTCACAATTAACAAATTTGTTGCAACTGTTACATTCTTTGAAATGGGGCTTGCAAAATTCATGGGCATGCTACAAAAACAACTCCATTAAATGGGAGCATACTTTTAACTGCTTCCTCACAGGTGGCGGGTACCACCTCTGTTACACAGATGACTCACACCAGCAATGGCCAGGATCAAAGATAACTTAAATTCTGCCCTTTGACCACTTGATATCGCAATGAATAGCAAGCATGATATCTAAGCGGTAAGAAGGACTTCCTCTGTCACACTGTTGTCACCCTCTTGACACAGGGTGCCAATCAGTTGCAATGCTAGCCAGGAGCCTAACTATAGCCCCCAAGACTGCCATCCTAGTACACCTAGTATACTAGATGCAGAGCGTAATATAATAGTGCTAACAGCACAATACACTGCAATTAGGGAAGTCCTGCAATATATTTCAGAATCAATCAAGAGATCACATGTTCAAATCTCCTAGTGCAACAATAAAACATAAAGAAAACTGTAATAGCATTTCCAAAAATATTTAAAAATAAATAATAATTAAACATTAAAGATCCCTTTTCCCACTGATTGTGTAAAAGCTGCAAGCAATAAAATAACAGATGTGTGAAGGCAAAACTTGAGGAGTCCTGATTTTTACCCCTGACAACTCCAAACGGGATTTGCTGTGACTTCATAAATGATAGCAGCCTGAAGGACAGTGAGTGAGTAGCCATTTGGCACTGTAGATAAGTGTGGCAGGAGATAAAGACTCAGTCCATAGGTATTGTGGTGCACACCTTGCAGAGCGCCAGTCTGTAAAAGAGAGAGCACTATCAGATGTGCATCTGTTGCGGGTGGTGTTGTGTGATACAGCTTACAGGATACGACTCGAAGTTACAGAAATAGGAACATTTATTTGTACTACAATCTGAAAAGGAATGGGGTTAAGCAATATGAAAATGGTGCAGACATGAACAGAATATAACCATACTATATATAGTCCTAACTACCATCTAACTAAGTCTAAAGTCAGCTATTGTTTGAGTCTAAGAACAATGGCTTAATACAAAAGGATTATCAATACTATATGGAGACAATAGATAAATTCAAATTTACCACAGTTCGGAAAAGTAACCAACTAGAGCGTAACATTCACAGTCCATATATCAAGAACACATTTACCGATGGGCAGACTAAATGTGGACAGTTGTAACAAAAGTTCTTTAATGTAGTATTCTTGTGATCCCTAGACCTGCCAAGCCTATATAGATGCACTTTAGTGCACAATCTGTCCAGTGCTTTCTGAGTCCTCCCTCACTTATGGTACAGGTGCAGGACCACTCCTGGTTCCAATCTAACTGTCCTATTAGTGTACTCCTGTGCTTCCAGTCCACTCAGAATATGTTCTTGAGGAATCCCTCCGCTCTCTTTCACAATGAAACAAAGGGAGCACATGGTTCCACAGACTTCTGGCTCTTCCTCTATTGTAGCGGTTGCTTTTCTTCAAATGATCTCATAGACTCACAGACTCATAGACTGGTTGAGTTGGAAGGGACCTCCAGCGTCATCAGGTCCAACCCCCTGCTCAGCGCAGGATTCACTAAATCATCCCAGACAGATAGTTTTCCAGCTTTTGTTTGAACACTTCCATTGAAGGAGAACTCAGGAGATCCCAGGACACCTGCAGAGTGTTGCACTTGATACATAGCACTGGTTCCTGTAGTTTTCTTCTGGGTACTATTGTGCTTCACTCTTTCTAGGGCTCACAACAGCGCCACTGTCTCTCCTTGGCGCCCCTGTGGTCTGCACTCATTGCAGTCGCTACTCTGCTATATCTTTCACTTTGGGCCCCTTTCTGTCACCTGCTGCACTGAACACGCATTCTGCAGGCTTAGCTCCATTTGCCTGTGGCGCAGCAATTAATTACCTTTTATCAACTGGCAAGTAGCCAATCTTGAAAGTACTTCTGGGGCTCATGACCCTGACAACCCATTCTCCTGTTGGGGAAAGCCCCTTAGACATCCATAACAATGCATGTCTTGGGGATGGAGAAGCCATGGGTGCCTTAGTGAAAGCTAGGGAACTGCTGTTAGAGGTCACCGCTTTTGATCCTGAATCAAGGAAATCCCCTGTGGGACTATTGACAGGCTATGGAAACTATACTGCTCATGTGAATAGTTGTCCACTTTTGAGGCCGTAAGACCTAGTTAAGAGACTGCATTGTAACAGGCAATAAGCTCATATGTTGTAGTGTTTGGAACTGTTGACACTGTTACAAGTATGGAGTGACAAAAATGTATTGTATATGCAATGTACAATAAAATGTTTTGTGCTGCAGTAATTATCTTGTTTCCATCTGTTCACTGCCATGCTATCATACCACAACTGCACCTTACATGCCCACTAAGATATTTAGGGGATTGAGGCCAGGCAAGTGAACTTACCATCACTTTATTATATCACTGGCTTTCTATGGGATTGAGTACCTTCTATATGAGTACACAACTACACATCCAATAGGAAGGCTATACATTCTGTATGAAGAATACACATTCCTATTGTACAAATCTGTAATATATCTACCAGATCTGAGAGGTTTTAAATGAAATAATGCTAAGCGATAAAACCAGAACCAAAACAGGTGAACATATATTTGAGAAAACTGGAAAAGAGAAAAACATGACAGGCGCAGTGACAGATAAAAGAGTCTGAAGTAGCATAAAGGTGTCACACTTCTACCTATTAATCCATATGATAAAGTTTTGCTTTCAGTCATATCTGAGCAGCAGTCAGTGAGAAGGATGTTTCTTTGCAGCAGGTGAAATGTGATTACAGTAGGTCATTTCTGCCATGTCTCAATATTTACACCATTTATTCACTGTAAAGCTGAATTTGCTAAGGGAGACTTCCCAGACAAGCTACATTCCCAACATTATTTATTTCAGCTCACCTTTGTTTTCCATAACTTTACCAGCCATGTTCGAACGATGTCAAGACAAGGAAATTCCTTCTTTATAATCTTATTCTGCTTTGTGTGTCTCACTAAAATGAAACTGATAACAGTTCTATCACTGGAAAGACAAAACATAAATCAGAAACAGTTCAAGACTAGAGATGAGCGAGCACCAAAATGCTCGAGTGCTCGTTACTCGAGTAGAACTTTCAGTGATGCTCGAGAGTTCGTTTCGAGTAACGAACCCCATTGAAGTCAATGGGCGACTCGAGCATTTTTGTATATGACTGGTGCTCCGCTAAGGTTTTCATTTGTGAAAATCTTAGCAAATCACCAAAGTCATGTAAAAAACACAGAAATGGATAGGGCAGGCGAGGAGCAACATGCAGGGCTGCATTTCGGGCTCCGAGGTCTCACTATTAAGCCACAATAGTGGCAAGAGTGAGACCCCCCCCCCCCCCCCGCACTGTCAGCATAACGATCGCTCTCCTCTGCCACAGCTGTAACAGCTGTGGAAGAACAGAACAATGTTAGCCCATTGAATTCAATGGAGCCGGCAATACAGCAGATGAATTTTTGGGAAGGCTTAAAAATATAAGCCTTTACCTGAAAATCATCCTAAAATGTGTAAAAAGTAAAAAAAAAAATATACTCACTTTGTCCCGACAGAACGATGTTAGCCCGATGAATTCAATGGAGCCGGCAATACAGCCGGCTCCATTGAAAGCAATGGGCTGCCGGCGATCGCACAATGAATTTTCGGGAAGGGCTTAAATATATAAGCCCTTCCCTGCAATTCATCCAGAAATGTGTAAAAATAAAAAAAATATATCAGCGCAGGGGCAGCTCTCAGCTGAATGACAGCTGAGCTGAGCCAATCAGTGGCAGCACTCACTCACCCATTCATGAATTCATGAAAGGGTGTGAGTGAGAGCTGCCTCTGATTGGTCAGACTGTGACCAATCAGAGGCAGCTCATTCAGCAGGCGGGAATTTTAAATCCCCGGCTGCTGAATACTACAGAGAGCAGTTCAGGAGAACTGCCAGCTGGCCGCGGCTGAACTCCGTCTGCCGGGACTAGGTGAGTATATATATATTTTTTTTTTTACACATTTCTGGATGAATTGCAGGGAAGGGCTTATATATTTAGGCCCTTCCCGAAAATTCATTGTGCGATCGCCGGCAGCCCATTGCTTTCAATGGAGCCGGCTGTATTGCTGGCTCCATTGAATTCAATGGGCTAACATCGTTCTGCCGGGACAAGGTGAGTATATTTTTTTTTTACTTTTTACACATTTTAGGATGATTTTCAGGTAAGGGCTTATATTTTTAAGCTCTTCCCGAAAATTCATCACGCGCTCGCCGGCAGCCCATTGCTTTCAATGGAGTTGGCTGTATTGCCGGCTCCTTTGAATTCAATGGGCTAACATCCGTCTGCCGGGACAAGGTGAGTATATATTTTTTTAAACTTTTTACACATTTCTGGATAAATTTCAGATAAGGGCTTATATTTTTAAGCCCTTCCCGAAAATTCATCCCGCGCTAGCCGGCAGCCCATTGCTTTCAATGGAGCCGGCTGTATTGCCGGCTCCATTGAATTCAATGGTCAGTGCTCGTTTAATCGAGACGAGCACCGCGTGGTGTTCGTCTCGAGTAACGAGCATCTCGAGCACCCTAATACTCGAACGAGCATCAAGCTCAGACGAGTATGCACGCTCATCTCTATTCAAGACCAAAATCTTAAACAATAATTGTACACTTCCTGCAGTTTGTAAATGATTAGAATCTAATTTTCAAATGTAATTCCTTTCCTACTTTCTATCTAGTAGTCTTGAGCTAACCGAACTATTTAAAACCTATTTTGGTTCAAACTTTGCCAAACGTTTGGTTCGCAGTAAGCCCGAATCTTGGATAGTTCATCCTGGCTGAATGGAGGAGGATGGGGAGAGGCGGAGGAAGAAGTCCGTATGATAATAATAATAATTACCTTTATTTATAATGCACATACATTTATTGATGAAGAGAAGGAAGAGGTGGAAGAAGAAGCAGCATGGTGGCTCAGTGGTTAGCACTTATTCCTTGCAATTCCCGAGTCCTAGGTGCAAATCTAACCAAGAAAAATTTCTGCATGGAGTTTCTATGTTCTCCCTGTGTTTGTGTTGGTTTATTCTTCATAGCAATGATCACCTTTTTTATATGGCATATGTATTTATGGAGGAGGAGGAAAAGGACGAAGGAAAAGCATGTTGCCTCAGTGGTTCGCCTTGCAGCTCTTGGGTTCAAGGCTCAATTCTGACCAAGGACAGCATCTCCATAGAGGTTGTATGTTTTTGGGGCACTTATTCCTCATAATAATCACCTTAATTATATAGGGCTCACATTTGTTGAGTAGGAGGAGGTAGAAGAAGCTTGGTGGGTCAGTGGTTAGCAGTTTTGCCTTGCAATGCTGGGGGGTTGAAGATTCGCCAAACCAAACTTTTCAACAGTTCACTCAACACTTATACCTAGTGACACTTGAGGGTTAAATTCACTCACATAATCACTATCTTCCTGCATAAGATAGTTGACACACAAAGGAACACTTGAACACAGTGGGTTCTGTCTCAGCTTTGGCCACACTAGCTTTTACTCACTTCACAGTATTTCACACAATGCAGAACATGAGCAAACAAGTCCTATGCCTGTTTGGCCACTGACAAAACACTCAGTTTCCATAGTTGACATAGATGCAGGCCTACAGCATGCCACCTCAAAAAACAACACAAGTTTGTTACCACCCACTGGGTGTTACCGATTCATTGAGGCTAGCATTGGCTCTTCTTCCTAGCCTTGGAGTTAGGATCTTCTGAAGCAAATTCTGTACTCTAAGCAAGAAAAAAATGTATTTACGTCATGGAGGAAAGAACAAGGATGTTCCTTGAGGTTGGGAGTGCGATGATGGTAAGTAGCTCATGAAAGAACCTAATTTTTATCTTTGGTTTGGGTCAATACATTCTCTATGTAGGCCATTGAGATTAATATAAACCCTTTCTTTCTACTTACTAGCAGGATTCATATACGCCTTGACCCGAGAGTTTACTTTTAAGCTGACTGAAAACTAATTTTTAAAAAAACATGTCTCAATGGAATATCATAATCAGTGTTGGTTGGCATGATTGTCTGGGCACTAAAATTTAACAATTTTTGCAAAATAGGATCGGAACATCCCCACACAATTTTGCTTTTCAGTGCTGAGGTACCAGGTTCAAATACTATTAAATATAACCTCTGCATTGACTTTCAAAAACTCCATCCAGATGTTAACCTTAGACAGATTTGAACCTAGAACTCCAGCACTGCAAGACAGCATAGCTAACAGCTGAGTCACCATACCTATCTTTCTGCTCTGAAGGAGAATAGGAAGAATGAACACAAAGAAAATATGAAACCGCCATCCTCTATAGAACTCAATTCAAACTCATTATCCTCACCCACAAAGCTCTCCATCGCACCATGCCACTGTACATTGCTTCCCTCCAGTGCACACATCACCCAGCCTGCATACTCTGATCCGCTAATACATTTAGACTTAATGTCCCTCTAATACGAACCTCACATTCTCACCTCCAGAACCTTTCCTGAGTAGCACCAATCCTCTGGAACACGCTACCCCAAAACATTGTTTGTGTTCCCCCCTGTGTTTTGAAAAGCACTGCAGAATAAGTTGGTGCTATGCAAATAAAGATTATTATTATCTTTTCCCTTCTCCAGAGGAGGAAAAGATGAGGAAGAACAAGGATAATAAACACCAAAGACAACATACAAACTCCATGTAGATGTCATTCATAATCAGCCATGAACCTAGGACCCCAGTGCTAAAGGCAACAGTGCCAGTCGCTGAGCAACCAAGCTTCTTCAAACTTCTGGAGAAAAATAAGTAGAAGATCTTCTTATTCTTTTTCATCTCATTCTTCCATTTCCCCTCCTCCTTCTACTTCCTACTTTAAATATAAGAAAATAAAAATATTAAAAATTAAAAACCCTTTTCCCATTACAAAAATAAGAAGTATAAAAATAAGAATTGGCATAATCGAGTCCACCAAAGTCTGAACTATTCATGTATTGCATCATTTTTCCCCAACAATGAACACTTAAAAAAAAAAAATTACACTAAAGTTGTGTTTTTTGGCACATTCTTCAAAAAGAACTGAACAAAAGGTGATCAAAAATGTGCATGTACTCTAAAACTTTACAAATATTACACAGTAATATAATACGATAGGCTGAAGGGAGACAATGTCCATCTAGTTCAGCCTGTTTCAACCCCCACTCACCCCCCATTGTTGATCCAGAGGAAGGCAAAAAACACCAATGAGACAGAAGCCCATTTAGTCCATTGGGTGGAAAAAATTCCTCCCCGACTCTATACTGGCAGTCAGAATAATCCCTGGATCAGCGTTTTGCAAGTTCTTACCTGACTCCAAGACCCGGATCAACAACCCTGTTGGTTATTTAATGTTTATATCCTGTAATATCATAGCACTTTAGAACGGCATCTAGCCCCTCTTAAACTCCTCTATCGAGTTTGCCATCACCATGTCTGCAGACAGAGAGTTCCAAAGTCTCACTGCTCTTACAATAAAGAACCCCCTTCTATGTTGGTGATGAAACCTTCTTTTCTCTATCCATAGAGGATGCCCTCTTGTTACCGTCGCAGTCCTGGGCATAAACAGATCATGGGAGAGATCCTTGTATTGTCCCCTAATGTATTTATACATAGTAATTTGGTCACCTCTTAATCGTCTTTTTTCCAGGGTGAATAATTCCAATTTTGATAGCCTCTCCGGTTATTCCAGTCCTCCCATTCTGTTTATTAATTTTGTTGCCTATCTTTGAACCCCTGCAAGCACTTCAACATCTTTCCTGAGCACCGGTGTCCAGAACTGTACACAATATTCCATGTGAGGCCTGATAAGTGCCTTATATAGTGCAAGAATAATGTTTTCGTCCCTCGCCCCTATACTTCTGTTAATACATACCGAGACTTTATTTGTTTTTGCAGCCGCTGACTAGCATTGATTGCTCCAGTTATGTCTACAGTCAACTGTACCCCAAGGTCTCCTTCCATATCACTTTTCCCTAGCTGTACCCCATTTAGTGTATATTGGTGACATCTGTTCCTCCTGCCCATGTGCATAACCTTACATTTATCCATCTTGAACTTCATTTGCTATTTTTCTACCAAAGCCCCCAGCTTATCCAGGTCCATTTGCAGCTGTGCATTGTCCTCCGTTGTATTAATTATCTTGTATAATTTAGTATTATCTGCAAATATTGATATTTTATTGTGTAGTCCCTCTATCAGGTCATTGATTAACATATTGAACAGAATGAGGCCTAATACTGAACCCTGTGGCACCCCACTAGTGACCGTGGCCCAATCCAAGTACTAACCATTCATTACCACCCTCTGCTTTCTATCTCTGAGCCAGTTTTTTACTCAACTACACACGTTTTTGCCCACATCGAGTTGTCTAATTTTATATGTCAGCCTATTATGTGGCATGGTGTCAAATGCTTTAGAAAAATCCAGATATATTAGATCAATAGACTCTCCTAGGTCCAGCGTAGAACTTACTTCATTGTAGAAGATGATCAAATTGGTCTGGCATGATCGACCCTTCATGAACTCATGCTGATGAGGAATAAAATGAAAGTAACAACAGCTTCCCTCTCAAAAGACAAGCTCTTTCATTGGCTCATTGAAATAAAAATCAAAATGTTTTGGGGGTTCTGAATACAATGACAAAAAACAATTTTCTTTAAAAAAAAAAAAAGTGAAAATGAGAAAAACTACCATATAATGGAGGAACATATAGCTAAAAATAAATGAAAATGCAAATTGTATTTAAATAATATGTCAAAAAGCAAATATATAATAAATAAGGCCTTACTCACAAGAGCTTGTCTGATTTTGGTGAGGGGAAAATGGAAATATTTTAATGCGTGAGCATGTCTGTGTGGCATCCGTAAACATTGCACACTTAAGAAAAAAACAAGGAGGTCCAATATTTCCTAGAATTGCTTATCAATTTTAATTAAAATATGGGACATCCTCTTTTGACGCTCCCATTTTTTTGGCACATCCACTGTACATATGATTGTTATCCAAGTTGGACCAGAATAGGACATGTTGCACATTTTTACAGTCCACCTAAGCATGTTTGTATAGTTTCATTTACTGTAATGGGTCTGTGTGTTGCTAATAGCTCTAACATGCATAGATACTTATCAAGCCTTGTCATGGGCAACATTAAAAAACATTATATGCTGCAATACTCAAGTAATGTAGTAGATAGTACAAGTAATCAAATGATGAAAAGTTCAAGTCTTCTATCAGGACTCAATAAACATGCAAAAAGAGATTTAAAAAAGTTGTTAACAGAAAAAAAGCAAATAAAAAATGCTGGAAGTTCAAACCCCCTTTTCCTATTTTACCCATTGAAAATCTAAAGGGATTTTATTTAAATTTCATGGATAAAAACACCTCCAAAATTGAGCTTACATGTTTCGAACAGACTTCTTATTGAAAGCATCATAGCATTGCTATGAATAAGAACTCTGTTCGAAACATGTAAATGCTATTTGGGAAGAGTTTTTTATCCATGAAATTTAAATAAAATTCTGTTTTTATGCTGGAATCCATGAAAGTGCGGGAGTTTTGTGTCTTTTTTTATTGGTGATCTATACTCAAGGTAGACCATGAATATCATGCAAGGAGATGTTCTCTGGAGTTGCTGAGCACTAGGAAATGCACAGCTGTGAATGGTAGTGCAATATTAAAGAATTAAAAATTACACACAATTGACTTCCCTAATGGATACTATATAGAGTTGAACGAACATACTCTGCCGAGCTTGATGCTCGTTCAAGTATTAGCATACTCGATGGTGCTCGTTACTGGAACGAGCATCAAGCCGTGTTCGACACGGCCCCAGTTTTTGGCCCCTCCCCGCTGTGACATGCCTGTTTTGGCCCCTCCCCGCCACGACGCAGCCCGCGCCATTGGCAATTTTTTTGTCTGGCAGGCAGGAGAGAGAGAGAGAGAGAGCACACGAACCAAGGGGGAAAAAAAAGCTCGGCACCCAGCGTCCCACATACAAAAATGCACGAGTCTCCCATTGTAGTCAATGGGGTTCGTTACTCCAGTAGAGCTCTCGAATTTTACGAAAAGCTCGACTCGAATAACGAGGACCCGAGCATTTGGGTGATCGCTCATCTCTAATGCTATACCCACCATATAATATTTTCAAATCGTTAACTTATTTGAAACAAAAATTCTTGTTACATAATAAAGGTTCTGCAGTTTTCTAATATAGTTTACATTTCAAATCTCCCTTATTTTCAAGATCTCTGCTTTTTGTCATTGAATGGCACAACGCAACTACTGTATATGTTCTTCACACTGAGAAGTCATGAGAATAGACCTGCCTATGAGCTCCCTTCACTGATGTAGATCCCAGAGACCTTCAGTATCAGTTACCCGTTGAATGTGAGTACATCTACAGATATATTTGTGATTATTATCAGTAATTGCCTATACAGACCAACTTCTGTGTTATGGTTTAAAATGTTAATGGGGATTTACTTAAATTGTTTCCATTAATAACTAGTCCAATTTACAAAGAAATAATATAAAAGTATTACAGACACATGTGTTTCGTTTCTTCAAGCAGCATTCACAAAACATTTAAGTGTGTTCACCATAACCACAGGAATTCTAAGAAGACAATCTATATTTGGGTTTCTGAACAGGGTCGTTATTTGTTTGCATTTATAGAAACAAATCTCAACATGGCATCATGCAAAACAGATGCTATATGAGAGCCTGTGGCTGCAACTCATTGCCTGCTTCTTCTTCAGATATCCTACTGCTACTGCAGCTGCTCAATAAGAAGATGTTGCATTCATATCATTTGTCATTGAACCACAGTCTTAAAGCCAGCTGGCACCTTGAGGCAGCTTCTTGTGGGCATCCAAATCAGAAACACTTGTTTTTTAACCTACGTAAAAATAAAAAAATTAATTATATATAGTCAAGGAAGGTAAAATAATCACTAAAGGCATCAAGTTAAAGAATAAAATGGGAATTCATTAATAATTATAGTGCAGAGGAAAAATCCTTGACATTGTATAGGAGTGATGAAAATTATAGTGGTTGAAGTGGAGAGCTCACTATTTGCAGATAAAACATTAAGCGAGATCAGCATTCAGCCATTCAAAGTCAAGAGTCAATTTGAAATCAGATATCAAAAAGGTTTTTATTGCCCTATGAAAAATGGGACTTGAAATGGACTGTGCACAAGATTATAGCATATTTAATATAAAAGAATTGGCAAGAAGGATGCAAAACTGTCAAAAAAGTTTGCACAGCTAAAACTGAAATACACAGGCAGCCAACGACAGAATATCAATCCAATTTTTTTATAATGTGAAAGCTTTTCCAGTTCACAGTAAAAACTTCAGTTAACATGCAGAATGCAAAGTTAACATCACTGGTGTCCTCCTATTCCATGTTGGTGCCATAGTTCTTTCCATTTCCAATCCCCTCTTCTTGTACGTAAGATGGCATCCAGATTCTCACACTATGCATAGTGTGCTTTGGTAGTCTAAGATACTACTTTCCTCTTTTGGGGCAAGGGACTTACAGTGAAAGGCAGAGGATGAATAGTCCACTGAAGAACAGGCAGAGTGCCTCAGACTACATAGGCTAGTTTGAGAGTCTGGGAAACAATTTACATACATGAAGAGGGTAATGGGAACATTGAAAAAGATTATTATTAGAGATGAGCGAGTATACACGCTAAGGCACATTACTCGAGCGAGTAGTGCCTTAGCCGAGTATCTCCCCGCTCGTCTCTAAAGATTCGGGGGCCGGCGCGGGTAATAGGTGAGTTGTGGCGAGGAGCAGGGGGGAGCGGGGGGGAGAGAGAGATCTCCCCTCCGTTCCTCCCCGCTCTCCCCTGACGCTCCCCGCCCCCCGCCAGCCCCCGAATCTTTAGAGACGAGCAGGGAGATACTCGGCTAAGGCACTACTCGATTGAGTAATGTGCCTTAGCGAGTATACTCGCTCATCCCTAATTATTATAGTATGTTAAGGAAGTTGTTTCACCAAGTAAAGTTATCCTCTGTCCAGGGGGAAAACGTTATTCCACCATTAGGACCCCTACTAATTGCAGGAATGTGGCTTCCAAAAGTTCCAGAATGCACACTGCCATTCCATTCATTTCATTGGGACTGCTGTAGCTAGCCATGTCCAAGCCTTCAATTATTTCTTGTCGTTCCATTGAAATAAATGTAGATGCAGAGGGCATGGTCAACCGCTGCTCTTTTCATTTGGAGACCTTCAGGAGCACCATTCTTGGGATTGGTGGACACCCCCCCCCCCTCAGACCCTCAGTGATCAGGTAACTATTCACTATCCTGTGGATTGAGTGCAACTTATTTGGTGGGATAACCCCACTACCTACATATTTTGCATCCTTAGCGAAATTTTACTGTGAACCAGAGGGTTGCTTTAAGGCTAATAGTTCAAAAATGAGCAGGTTTCCTGAAAAAATCCACATACATGGTCCCACTACTTAAATTGTGAAGTAAATTTTCTTAGAGGAAAATTATTTCATTTACTACGTTTTTATTAAAAAGCAGCATCTATTAAGGCTAAAAAAATTAAGAAGGCTTTCAGATACTATATAGTTAAATTATCTGTCCAAGGAAAAGTTTTATATTAAAAATGGGTCTCCCATAGCAGAAAATAATAAATTAGCTAATACTTACCTCTTCTAGTTCCTTGCAGTCCCCCATCGACAGCTCTAAGTCTCCTTTATGACTTACTGCTTACAGGCTGCAGCAGCCTATGTATGGGATGTCACAGCCAATCACATACCTCAGTGATTAATAACAAGCCACAATTTTGGAGCAAATGCTGTTCTAATATAAGCCAACCAGGGGGTGGTG
This sequence comes from Eleutherodactylus coqui, assembly GCF_035609145.1. Classification (NCBI taxonomy): domain Eukaryota; kingdom Metazoa; phylum Chordata; class Amphibia; order Anura; family Eleutherodactylidae; genus Eleutherodactylus; species Eleutherodactylus coqui. The sequence continues at coordinate 61,464,674 of NC_089845.1, read as the reverse complement.
CAAAGAACAGAAAGGTTTCTAATATGACACATCAACATGTGCCACTATGGTGCATTTTCTGCCTGCCTTTGCTAATTTTAAGCCATCTAAATTGATGACAGTAGTAATAAATCTTCCAAATATGCACAGCTTGAGGCCTTAGTCACACGGGCGTTTTTTCGCGCGATTTGCGGATCGCATGACGGATGTGCATCCGCAAATCGCGTGACCGGTGCGCGCAAGTCGCCCGCAAATCGCCCGAAAATCTGCTCCTAGCCGCATTTCATTAGAAACGGGCCGGAGCTGTCCAGCGCATTGCATTCAATGGAGACGGCAATAGAGCCCGCTCCATTTAAAGCAATGCGCTGCGGGCGAGCCCGGGATGAATTGTCGGGAAGGGATTAAATATATAAGCCCTTCCCTGCAATGCATCCTAAAATGTGTAAAAATAAAATATATATATATACTTACCTGCTCCCGGCAGCCGGAGTTCCGCGCGGCCGTCCTGCTGTGGGTGTGAAGGGGGTGTGAGTCAGACCTGCCCCCTGATTGGCTCAGCGCTGAGCCAATCAGAGGCATGTCTCACTCACACCCATTCATGAATTCATGAATGGATGTGAGTCAGACCTGCCCCTGATTGGCTCAGCGCTGAGAGGCAGCAGTCACTCACCCATTCATGAATTCATGAATGGGTGTGTGAGTGAAACCTGCCTCTGATTGGTCAGGGCTGTGACCAATCAGAGGCAGATCATTCAGCAGGCGGGGATTTTAAAGCCCCGCCGGCTGATAGTGCCGAGAAGCAGTTCAGGAGAACTGACAGCAGCCGCGGCTGGACTCCGGCTGCAGCGGAAAGGTGAGTATACATTTTTTTTATTTTAACACATTTTAGGATGAATTGCAGGGAAGGGCTTATATATTTAAGCCCTACCCGACAATTAACCCCGCGCATGCCGGCAGCCCATTGCTTTCAATGGAGCGGCTGTATTGCCGGCTCCATTGAATTCAATGGGCAAACATTGTTCTTCTCTGTCACAGCTGTTACAGCTGTGGCAGAGAAGAATGATTTGTTTTCTATATGTTCTCAATGGGGTCGGCGCTGCTGCTGCCGGCCCCATTGAGCGCATATAGAGAAGAGAACAGGAATCGCAGATCGCAGATAGGTGCGATCTGCGATTTTTTGTTCTATAATTTATCGGACGAGCGCATAAAAAGCGCTCAGGTGTCCGATACCATTGCAAAGCAATGGTTTTATAAAATCGCCGGACACATGCGCATGCGCAAATCGCGGCTAAAAATGCCCGTCTGACTAATGCCTGAGACTGAACACTGCATTTAATACTTGATCACAGTGGCATAACTGCAGTACCTCATGGAAAAGGATGCATTATTAGGTAATAAGGTGCTGCTCACAGTAGCTCCCAATGACTAACCTCTCGTATATAATGCTAGGCACTTAAGAACATTACAGAATGTATACTATTGTACGACAAGAGCCACTCAATTCTACACCTTCAACTCAAAGTAGTTTTACACTTCAAAGTTATTGATGACCTATCTATTCTCAGTATAGATGATCAAAAGTAGATTGGCAGGGTCTGTTACCAAGAACTCCTGGTGATCACCTGATCTTAAGAGATTGCAGGAAATCTCAAAATGGAATCAATTCTACAGTGGCCCGATATGGTAGTGCAGTTCCCTGCCGTCGAAGTGATTGTCTATAACAGCAGATGACCAGTTTGAATACCTTTGCTGTCTAAGAAAGGCATGCAAAAATTGGATTACTGAGCAATGGAAAAGCATTGTCTGATCAGATAAATCCAGATTTCTATTGCACCAAGCTGATTGGAGATACAGAATTTAGTACAAGCACATGTATGATGAACCTCCATTGTCAGCTGTTCAGAGCATGTCAGCACCTCCATTTAATTTGCAACAACTGCAATAACTTATGGAGGTGTTTTACCCCAGAATTATCAGACAAGATGTCCTTAAGTAGTTTGCCAACAAGTTTTTATACTGGGCACTTTCCGCTAAGACCTGCATGCAAATTGTTTACCCAAAAAGCTATTTTCAGGGTTCTTCTGAAGGCCCATATGTGTACGAAATGTGTGAGAGTTACTGTATAATACTTTTCTTTTACTGAATGGGGGTTAGTCTTTTGTATCATATAGACAATCCCTACTCATGATTTTTTCTATTATCTGGCTTGCGTTTATGTATGTAAGCTAATATGAAAGGATTATGTAAATAGACTGCAGCCATACTGATTATATCCGTACCCTAATGGAGAAGAGCTAACAAGCAGAGACGCAGATAAATGAGAACGAAATATGGATCAAGTAAAAATTATTTATAAATAGTGACTTTCATATTTGGAGGCCCCTTTAGTGAAGGCCTAAGGAGCAGAGACTATCCCACTGTCCCTTTTGAGAAAAGAATCCTAAGTGGAAGCCAGTGTGATGTAACTGGGAAAGGCTTCCATGGAGGGAACTGGCCAAGAAAGATAGAGGGATACACATTCATCCAATGCTTATACATATACATCCTGTCAGAAGGCTGACTACAGCCTGTAAATAGACATGGAATATGGAGATGCGTTGCTGGACATGTGGAAAGCCAGGAGAGGTGAGCATAGGATCTTTCTCTAACACATTATTTTGATGAATAGATTAAATATATGTAATAGCCCCATAAATCATAACGGGTGTATTCTGAATATACAGTATTGGGCCATTTCAATGAGTGCAGTTCCTTAATTCATATATCTTAATACAATCACTGAGGTGAGAGAAAAAGCACAAAAACAATACTAACTCAAAAAGCAGCCCGTCAGCTTATGTGTCTTGGCCAAAATGCAAAACTAACAGCCGCATTTATCAATATATTTTGCATGCAGTTTGCTATAGACTTTGGGAGAGCCCAGGATGTCAGCTATTGTGACCCACTGTGGTGATACAGGGCGATCCACTGCCAGTAGGGTTTGCAATCCTGTATGGTGTGGTGCACCTATCTGTGGTTGGCATCCTTGGTATCAGTTCACATGTGCAGACTATGTTTGCTTGCAGTCACCCCTTCCCCAATATGGGCTGGATTGGGTTGAGTGACTGCACATTAGTCTGCACAGAAGAAGTAGCTCTTCCATATTAAAGTCTGGCTCTCTGCATTCTACTGGGGTTTACGATGATTGAGCTTGCCCTGCAGTTTATCAGGTGGTGCATTATTGGCTCCTTTTTCTGTAATATATCTTAATACAAATCACAGTAATATGTGTTTAAAATCAAGCAAAGTATAGTGTTGTCAGACAATAAAAGTATCATTTTTCTAAATTACTGAATTACAAAAGATTTGGACTGTAAGTAAAAATAAGTAAATGATAAAAACACAATTATTGTTTAAACAATTGGAGATAAGACTAGATAGAATTAAACCTCTAATAAAGGTAAATGGAAACATTTAACCCCTTAAGGAACGTCCCCTTTTTTTCCATTTACGTTTTTTCCTCCCCTTTAAAAAATCATAACTCTTTTATTTATTCATCAGCATAGCTGTATGAGGGCTTGTTCTTTGTGGGATGACTTGTATTTTTCAACGGTACTATATAATGTACCATGTAATGTACTGAAAAACTTTAAAAAAATTCTTAGTGAAGTGAAATGGAAAAAAACACAATTTCACATCTTTGGGTTTGTCTTCCTTCTACGGTGTACACACTGCAACAAAAATGACCTGATAACTTTATTCTATGGGTAAGTATGAATACTACGATACCGAATATTTATAGGTTTTTTTTTGCCATACTACTTTTATTTTTTTCAAAGATATTTAATTTTTTAAAAGATTTTTTGCTGCCATCTTCTGACAACTATAACTTTTTTAGTTTTTTTGTCAACATAGTTGTACTACATCTCATTTTCTGTGGAACATCCTGTAGTTTTCGGTGGTACCATTCTGGAATATGTACAACTTTTTGATCACTTTTTATTCCATTTTTTCTTGGAGACTGGGTGACCAAAAAAGCGCAATTGTTTTTTTTATTGTTTTTTTTACGACATTCACCATGCGGGATAAATAATGTGCTACCTTGATAGACCATACTTTTATGGATGCAAAGATGCCAAATATGTATTTTTGTTTTATTATTTAGATAATTTTATTATAAATATGGCAAAACGGTTTTATTTAAACTTTTATTACCTTTTTTTCTTATTAATTAGTAAAACTTTTTAAACTTAAATTGTACGTTTGTTTTTTTAGTTCCCAGAGGGAACAAGAACTTGTGATGCTTTGATTGCTCCTGCAGTGTGATGTAATGCCATAGCATTACATCATACCACGTTCTAACAGGTATTCTATCAAGCCATGCCTCACGCATGGCTTGATAAGCATTCTGCTAAGACAACCCTGGGGCCTTTCAGAAGGCCTGTGTCAGAATTGATTTAAAGGGTTACCAGCTCCGATGAGCTGCGTGGCTTATCGGAGCTGTTGTGAGTGGGTGCCAGCTGTAAGAAACAGCCTGCACCTGCATTGTATGGAGGGAGATCACCCCCTCAATCTCCCTCCATACACACCCCGAACATGCAGAATGTAACCTTATGTCCTGTGTCATTGGGTGGTTAAAGGGGTATTTCAGACAAATTTTAAATCAGCAATAGCTGATTGGCTGGGGTTCCCCGCTTGGAACTTAGACCATAGAGATGAAGCAGATCACTGCAACCCCTGAGAGCTGTGCCTGCAATTTTGAGTGCCAGCCTCTACACAGGGGTGGGAGCGATGGTTCCTTATTGGCAGTTTTGTTAGTGTGCAGCATAATGCCTAGAAAACTACCAATCAAGGCAGGTTGGTGGGGGTAGAAGCACCTCATCAATAAGCTGGAGTTATCTCTTGCTGGGAGCTGTAGAAACAACCTGTAAGTTCTCAAAGTATTGTTGAAATCAGCATGTCTCTCACTAATTTATGCTGCCCTCATATTTTTTCTGTATATTAAGGCTTTTTGCTAAAATAGTTTTTATTTTTAATGATAGCAAAGCACAGATGTCGCAACATGACCCACACATTATTAGCATTGTAGAGCATCATACTTATCATAAAGTGTTCAATGTTAACTTAACAGTTGCTATAGCTGTACATATAATGGGCTGTATACATTTTATTAATTTTTGTATGGGGTAATGGAAAAAACTGCAATTTTTCCAACATGCTTTTCATAATTTTTTCTAGCATTCACCATGCAGCATCAATGACCTTAGCTTTATTCTGTGCATCGCAATGATTACAGCAATTTCTAATGAATATAGCTTTTATATTTTTCTGTTTGCCCCCAAAAAAACCTTTTTTGTAAATAATTTGTTTTTGTAATGCCTTATTACAAGATTTGTAACATTTGTACTCTCTTCTATCAACAGAGCTTCATAAATGTCTTGCAGGATGAGTTGTAGTTTTCATTTATGACAATTTGGGGTAAATATGATTTACTAATTAAATTGTATTTCTTTTCTGGGAAGGGATGACATAAAACCACAATTCTGGCTTTATTAAGCCTTTTTTTAACATTGAGATAAATAATAAGTTCATTTGGTCATACTGGTCATTCTGGAGATGACTTTAACAATCATGTGTAGTTTATTTTTTACTTTTTGTCATAAATGATTTTTTAAGAGAAAGAGCTTTTTTATTTCTACTTTGCTTGCTATTTTATGTTTTACAGTTTTCTATGAGCATTATCGAACTTTGTTTTTTTAAACCACAGTATGAGACTTGAATATGCGATCCTCTGTTTGCTTCTATACTGCATTGTAATACGTTGTGCACTACAATGCACTATGCATATCATCAGCGCTTGGGCAAAGGTTAGACAGAGATAGGTGACTGCCTAGAGCACCATATCATTTCAAGCCAGAATGGTGAATTTTCAGTAAAAAAAATGATTACATTTAGCTGCGGCATGGCACCATTGCTGCCTATCCATGCACCACCTTTTACTAGTGCAGGCATTATCAGTATATCAGCAGCCACGGAATTCTGGAATTCAATGTCCGGACACTGTATTAGATCAACAAGCCTCTAAATCATTCAGGTAGAGGGTGGCAACAGTGTAGTGCTGCTACTAAGCATTCAGTAATACTGCTGCCCCAGCATTATCCCCACATTACTACTGCAGGGGCCACTGGCCAATGAGATCAGTGAGAGTGCACTAATTAATGCTTTCATTATCAGGAAGGTGTTCATTAGTCTCTGCACAAAAGACTCAAAGGAGGAATTTATCATGTGTATTCTTAAGCCAGTTTTGCTGAAGCCCATATTGCTATTATTTGTTACAAATTTATCAAATGTTGCAAATGGATCATAGAATCATGGAATGGTAGAGTAGGAAGGGACCTCCAGGGTCATCGGGTCCAACCGCCTGCTCAGTGCAGGATTGACCGAATCATCCCAGACAGATATTTGTCCAGCCTTTGTTTGAACACTTCCATTGAAGGAGAACTCACTTCCTCCTGTGGCAACCTGTTCCACTCATTGATGACCCTCACTGTCAGAAAGTTTTTTCCAATATCTAATTTGTGTCTCCTCCCTTTCAGTTTCATCCCATTGCTTAGAGTCTTTCCTTGTACAAATGAGAATAGAGCTGATCCCTCTGCACTGTGACAGCCCTTCAGATATTTGTAGACTGCTATTAAGTCTCCTCTCAGCCTTCTTTTTTAATAAATTAGTCACATCTTTACAAAGGTCTCGAACTATGGAGTCACTTTTTTGCCACCTAGCTACTAGAGTGATTTTGCGACAAATTTTGTGGCTTTCTAAAATGTTGCATTTCTAAAGTCTGTCTAAAAACCTCACTTCACTCAAATCACCCCATCCCTTTTCTAGACACTTTGGAGAAGTGGACTGAGAGGTGTACAACATTAAAAAAAATCACAAAATGTTTGAGAAAACCCTACTTGTGCAAAAATGTGCCACTTTTAAATAACAGAAAACTATATCACAGCCATGATAAATTCCCCCTTATGAGTTGAAGCTCCTGGGAGTCCTGGCTGCAACATTATAGTTATATGACTGACTGGGAGACAGGAGATGGGGCATACGTTGAGAAGTTCTCACACAAGGGAAGAGGGGGAAAGTAGACAGGAAGTATGGAGAGAAGAGGTCACTGGAGGAGGGAGGCACATGGTGACAGTCAGAGAGAGGGGACACAGGTGGAGACAAGTGGTAGGTTAGAGGAGCATAGTGAGGGTGGACAAGTTAGTTGCACATGGGTAAAGGGCGGTACAGGGGCAAGTGGAGGCACAGGGGGAGACAAGGCAAAGGGGGAAGATGTGGTGGCATTGGAGGTGAGGAAGCAAAGGATAGGGGAAGAGGTGGGAGAGAGGGACACATAGGAGGGGGGGCAAGTGTTGGTACAGGTACAGTATTATATTAATAATATCTATTTATGGGTAATTTTTATTTAAATTAAATTTTCTGAAATGGGTTTATATCTCTTTTATTAAAAGGGGTATCCAGCTGAGACCTCTTTAGTGTTTACATGTGAGTACAATCCTGTTCGTACTCAGAATGCCATATTATTTGAGCTACCATTCTGAATGTTGCAGTGTTGTTCCATTGCAATGAATGAACAATGCTATAGGATTCAGAATGACGGCTACAAATAGTCCGGCATTTTTGAGTGCTAACAGAATTGTACTCATAGATAAACATGGAAGAAGTCACAGTGCTCACACAAAACCATGGCCCCTTTAATCAGGTCATCAGTTTTTATCAGCTTGATAACCCAAGCTAGTTTTGGATTTATTTTATGAGAAGGGAGGGGCACTGTTAGCCTTATCTTCCTAGGGCACCAAAGTAGTTTTGGCCCTGTCTGACAGGCAGCCTTTAAGATCCTGACTTGGAAAGGTCCTTATAGGCTTATGTGCATTTCAGATATGGGGGCCATTGTTAGGTCTACTGCAGCTATGGCAACCCATCTATACCTTTGTAATGTGTTGTGCAAGTGAGATGGACTTACAGAAGAAGCCCTCTTCCTCTGTAAAACCACTTAGGTGCCACAGTCACTATTGACCATGGCATCTAAAGACTAAAATGATCAGAAACATAGTGTTCTCTGATCCTGGCCCATAGAATGGGTTACCTGTAATGCCTACATCATCACTGCATCAAAACTGTACAGGTTAGCAGGAATGACCCACTCCCACAGTGTGCAGGGTGGGAAGGGGTTACAGGCTGTATATGTCCTTGCAATTTTTTTTAATTATCCCAATAAATCTAAAATGAAGAATGAAGCAACTTTGCAATTAAACTTCTTTACAAATTTTCAACTTTTTTTCTACAGCTTCTATGCAAACCTTTGTGTTTCCATAGTGCGTACGTTTTTTCAAATGTATTTGTGTGTTTCTATTACTATGTATGTATTTATTTGTGTATGTATTTGTTAACTTATTTATGTTTGTATGTACAGTATTTATTTATGTATTAAGTCTTATACACTTCATTCTGCAATATAATCTCTAACCTAACAATAGAAAGTGAAACTCACCCGTCCCGGAACTATTTTATACAGATTCACAGTATGAATGGAGTCAATCAGCTGGTAAGTGAAAAATTCATTTTATGTCAGGGGTGTCAACAGGATCATCAAGAGCCAATGACAACAAATCCATAGCAGGGAAAAGAACTGACAGGGTGGAAAACAAGAGCCTCTGATGCTGATCCTTTCTTTTCACATGTCCAGAACATAATTTCACAGCAATTACCGTCCCAGCTGGTTCCAGTGCACGTGGGCCTTAGAGTCTGATCTTGTTTCTGGGACACAATTGGAGGTATGGGATAGCCTCAGAGTTCTGTTTGTTGCACCAGTATAAACAATGCCTTTCTTTAAGCATTGATCTAGAAGCACAAATAGTTAAATATGTAAGCTATGAACGCGAGAAGAAAAAAAAAAACCTCTCCAAAGAATACTGACTGCATCGAAGATAAAGTATTAAAATAGAATAAAATGTGAAGACATTTTTATAGTAACAACTTTTTTTTTTTTCTTGTTTGTTGTTCACAAGTTAAGTGCACTCTGTAGACCGGAGTGATGAGGGCCCCATTTCCAGCACAGCATGGAACGGATGATCTCCTCAACTGTAAAATGAAGCTATCAGAGCACAGCATGAGAATGTATTAGCAACAGTTAGATAAGGGAGACCTCAGCAAGGCGTATACACTTTAAATTGGTAAAATAATGCCTGTACAAATTGTTTTTGGTACATTAAGTACTTTTCACAGCCAAAATTACAAAAAATAAATAAAAAAAATTGGAAACAGCAATATTACATGCTTAAGCATTGGCTATGAATACAAAAGAGAGCGCTACTATAAAAAGTCATCTTTTTCCATTTCTTCACATTAAAATAGTTTTTGAATGAGTTGACAGAAACTGTGTACAATGATGAATGGCAAAACGCTACATAAGCTGTCAGCACATGCTGAGAAAAATCTCAGAAGGAACTGCCCCATGATAATAAATATGCATTAATCTAAACTGAAGGTATTTGAAGCTAGTAAGCACAGTGGTCTAGCAAAACACCACTAAACGGCAGCGAAGTGAGCCTAAGAAAAGATTTATGTATTTGTACTAATCTGCTGCATAGTGTTAGCTATGACAGAATGACAAGGAAACAAGGGTTATGAAAAATGATCTGACAATATGCTACTGAATCGGTGAATTCCAGCACTGTGATAAACCTCCAATGTGTCAGGAACGAATGACTAAGTCAATGTGTTCATTCTGACAGAAACTGTGTAAGAAATGATTGGAAATTACATAATAAAAAAAAATCCTGGCAAAGTGTACGCATTGAGATTACATGAAGTAGCAATAGCAAAAAAAATATTTTGTTATTTGATATAGGAGGGTTAGTCAAAAATTATCCGCACTCTGGTTGTGGAATTTATTTTAGTTAACTTTCAGATTAGAAAAATACACTATTTTTAATCATAATCTCCCAGATTTTCGATAGACTTTGTCCATCTGTCGACAAGTTTCTCATTCCCTCATTAAAAAAATGTTTAAGGCCACAAATGCAATGCTGTCTTCACCTCTTCATCAGATATGAATCTTCATCCTCTTAGGGCTTCTTTCAGGGGACCAAACAGGTAGTAGTCCAATGGGGCAAGAAAAAAACTATAGCAGGGATGCTTAACACCTCAAAACAAAGTTTTTGGAGAGTGACAACAGTATGGGCAGCAGTGTGTGTACGCTTATTACACAACACCCTTGGATAGTAATCCTTTACGTATTGTTTGAATTTTAGGCTTCGGGTCTTCTGTGAATATCTTACTGTAAGGAGCATGGTTGATTGTTGGAGCTTTTTCCTGATAATGTTCCAGATCTTTCTTCATGGCTGACACTTGGGTGACCGTCCTTGAGCTTCTCTATCCATTCATACACACTTCTTTGTAACAAAATATGTTTTCCATACTGTGCGCAAAGTTTTTGAAAAATATCAGCACTACAAAAATATGAATCACTGGACGCTGCAAATTACAATTAGGACAATCATTTTTTCTTGCTTTGCAGTCACAAATTAACTGACACAACATGTTCAAGCCAACACAGCAATAGTTAGGGAGGCGACAACCTATAATGGAAAGCGCTTTATAAAAGAACATGTGACAGCATAATTGTGAAAAAATAGCAAAAGTTGGATTTATTCCTCCATCACCAGCAGCAAAGCTTTGACCTGTCGGTCTTTGGCAAGCAAGAATAAATCCAACTTTTGCTATTTTTACACCTTAAGGGCTCGCTCACACAAGTGTGAAATTCATGCTGAAGTTACCAACACAAAAAAATTGTGGCTAACTGCGTGAAAAATAGCATGAATGGATGATTTTCCATGAGCTTCATTCGCATAAAAATCATCCATTTACACAAGGGAATTTAAGCGGCTGAAAGCAGAGCAGCACAAAAAGCAGCAAATTGGCACTGCTGTTCCAAGAGGGGAGAGAGATGAAGGAAAGCCCCAGGGGAACCCCCTTCTCTGCAAGGCTTCCCTTCATCTTGGCCGGGCTGGAGGCATATCTCTGCTGCGGCAATGTTGGGGATCACCTGCAGGGAAGAATAAGCAAGTCCCCAGCAGCGGGGGATTTCCTTTTTCTCCCCTGCAGGCGAACCCGGCACTTTGGGATTCTCCGATTGCAAGGAGATAGCAGGGCAGGCTAGAGGAATTCTCCAAGGAATTCCCCATAGCAAGGAGAGAGGGTGTTCCCTCTAGCCCTGCACCCTCTGTCCCTGCTCTCGGGGACACACTCTAGCCCTGCCCCCCTCTCTCTTCCCGCTACAGGGATTTCCTTATTTTCCTCTGCAGGCAAACCCCAGTTCCACAGTAGCAGGGATATCCCTTCAGCCCAGCTGGGATGAAGCAAAACCCTGCAGAGAATTTGTGCTCCAGTAGTGAATTTGTGTGATTGGGCAAGAAAGGATAGTCTTGCTTGCCATGAACATCAATAAACCTTAGGAGAGGCCATTTATTTTGGATCAACTCATTGCATCCCTTCTAATCAAGTGAAATAAGGGGTGTACAGTGTGTATAGTTCTGTGCCTGGCTAAATATGAAAAGGATGCAATACTCATTGCAGTGTCATGGTCTTTTCAATCAGCTGATGTGCATACCTAGGCAGATCAAGTATTAATTCATTATGCAGCTATCTCCAGTGTATATAAGTGAGCTACGGTAGTACAGTGGTGCCTTGGGTTAAAAGTTTAATTCATTCTGTGATGGAGCTCTTAACCCAAAACACTCGTAAGTCAAATCAATTTTCCCCATTGAAATGAATGGAAAAGCCATTAATCCATTCAGGATCGCAAAGCTCTCCCACTAATTTCAATGGGGATGGTGTTGCCCTATTGAAAGCGATAGGACGCCTGCACCCTTGCAGTGATTTTCGAGGAAAGGCTTTAAATGTAAGCCCTTTCCTGAAAATCATCCCTATCTGTAGTAAAAAAATATATATACTCACCTATCTGCCGGGGCTCAGACACATCTAGGCACCGCTTGTTCTCCCCACTGCTCTGAAGCTTTTCAACAGGCGGGGATTAAAAATACAGGGAGAACAAGCGGCTAGAAACGCCTGAGCCCCAGCAGCAGCGGAGGAGTGAGCATATATTTTTTACTACAGCTAGGGATGATTTTCAGGGAAGGGCTTATATTTAAAGCCCTTTCCTGAAAATCACTGCAGGTGTTGCCTGCAAGTCATTGCTTTCAATGGGGCCACCGGCAGCAGCAGCGGCCCCATTGAGAGCAATGCTCATAACCCAAGTTTTTGCTTTTAAATCAGAGCAAAAATTTGGGAGAGAGCCTGCTCTCAAGTCAAAAAGCTTGTAAGCTGAGGCACTCTTAAGCCAAGGTGTCACTGTATTACCTTGGCTAGGTATTCCTTTTTTGTCTGAGATTCCTGGCCTCTTTTTCCTCAGATGGTCATGTGATTTCAATTCTGACCAGCTTAGATCTACTTGGGGTTTCTAGTCAATTTATACTGTTGCATGAGTCCTACTACAGAAACTGTCTAGAGGGGGACAAAGCATTCCTATCACAGTTACTGATGATTATTATACTGCTATCGTCACACAGTTATAATAGAAGAGCTCAAAACTCATCCTCCTGACTGTATACTTATGGTCTGTAGCTTATTTAGGTGAATATAAAAGGTAATGATTGTTCAGCTTCCACCAAGCAGGCAGAAGTGATGCAACCTGTAACTAATGCATCATGGAACAAATGTGAAAGTGAAACTAAAAACTCTCAATCTCAAGATAGTGTCTGACAGGGGTCTGCATTGCATGGAAGTATCTGTACTACACAGAAGAGACCTTCAGAGTGTGTCAGGGATTTAGGCAAGGCCTCATGTCAATGGGCACGCGCAGTGCAATCCCCCAGCAGTTTCCACCTGTGCCCACAGCCATGAGGCCAAAAATTTAAATCATACTCACCTGTCCAAACACTGCGGGTCTCCCTTCCGTCGTGGCCGGATCTTCTTCCTTCTGCACAGCGGATGTGCTCGGCACGCCAGCAGCGTGCCACGTATGCGCCATGCACACTTTTCTTTTTAAATCTCCTACTCTCCCGCGTATCTGCGGCACAGCACAAAAACAACTATGGGTGTGCTGCGGAAATGGACGGCTTCAGTTGACTTCAAAGAAAGCCGCGGGGGCCATCCGTGCAGGAGATCTGCAGGAAAATGGAGCATGCTGCGATTTTTTCCTGCATACCGGGAAAGAAAAATCACATCTGCATGCATTTTTTTGCCCTGCGGATGCTAATGCATCCCTATGGGCTTTTGGGGCTGCAGATCTCCCGTGCAGGAGACATGCGCAGATTTTATAATTAAAATTCGCACGTGGACATTGGGCCTAAGGGAGAGAGGGATGAAAAAATGTGTTTTCACCAGAGTGGCCCATTAATTATATACTCTGTTAAATGTTTTTGGAAACTATAATATGTCATGAAAGCCGATCCCTAGTTTTAGCTTAATTTTATATTTAGCTTTATTTTATTTTAGCTCACTTATTCTCTGTAGTTCCGAGCACTGTGCTTATATGTATTTTGTGAGATATTAAAGGGGTTGTCCCGCGCCGAAACGGTTTTTTTTTTTTTTCAACAGCCCCCCCGTTCGGCGCGAGACAACCCCGATGCAGGGGTTAAACAAGAACACCGGACAGCGCTTACCTGAATCCCCGCGCTCCTGTGACTTCTTACTTACCTGCTGAAGATGGCCGCCAGGATCTTCTCCCTCGGTGGACCGCAGGGCTTCTGTGCGGTCCATTGCCGATTCCAGCCTCCTGATTGGCTGGAATCGGCACGTGACGGGGCGGAGCTACAAGGAGTCGCTCTCCGGCACGAGCGGCCCCATTCAGAAAAGAAGAAGACCCGGACTGCGCAAGCGCGTCTAATCTGGCGATTAGATGCTGAAAATTAGATGGCTCCATGGAAACGAGGACGCTAGCAACGGAACAGGTAAGTGAAAAATTTCTGATAACTTCTGTATGGCTCATAATTAATGCACAATGTACATTACAAAGTGCATTAATATGGCCATACAGAAGTGTGTAGACTCACTTTGTTTCGCGGGACAACCCCTTTAAACTTTTTGAAAGAATTCACCAGATCAGGTAAAATCAGTAAGTATAACGCCTCATGTCCACGGGTTTAAAATCCGCAGTGTTTCTCCCGCACGCGGATCCGTGCCCCATAGGGATACATTGGACACCCGCAGGTAGTTAAATACCTGCGGATGTCATTTTTCCCGTCAGGCGTGGATCCGCGTGCGGGAAAAAAATGGACGTGCTCCATTTTAGTGCGGGTCTCCCACGGGGACGGCTCCCGCAGGCTTCTATTGAAGCCTATGGAAACCGTCCGGATCCGTAGGAGACCTGTACCAGAATTAAACTCACCTGCTCTGGACAATGCGGTTATTCCCTTCTTCGTGGCCGGACCTTCTTTCTTCGCCCCGCGGATGTGCCCGGCGCATGCGCGCGGAACACCACCGGCATGCCGAGCACATCCGCCGGGCCGAAAAAAGAAGATCCGGTCACGAAGGAAGGAAGATCCGCATCGTCCGGAGCAGGTGAGTTTATTCTATTTTTAGGCCTCACGTCCGCGGGGCAGGAGGGACCCGCTACGGATTTTACATGAAGAATCGCGGCGGGCCTGATTTTCCCCATGGACATGAGGCCTAAGTCGCATGCGACCCCGTCCTTTAACAAAAACTCAGACAACAGAGCTGAATTGCAGTCAATGATGGCAGAATCCAATGGAGACTCCCACATCTCGTCTTTTCATTAGATACCAAAAAGAGAATGTTACTAACATATAGAAGTGGCTAATCAAGGTGTGGAATAATCAAGACATATGATTGCATGCATTCTTGGCTACAAAATCATCTTCTCAGGCTAAAAGAATGTTCTACGCGAGTAAAACCATGCTTGGCATAAACAGCCCACCAGCTGCGGATGTTGGTTCCAAATTTCATAAGAACTGGACAATAGAGGATTACTCCCTAAAATTCCGATGATCCTGTGGACCTTTTCTATGAATATTTGGCGAACCAATATGTCTCTGTGATTCTAACAAAAGTACGAGATTAGGTGATTATAATTAACTCAAGGCCCATGTAGAGGTCAAGATGACCTCTCTGCCTTTCTCATGTCTTAAAGGCATCAGCATACTGAGAGAACTATATTTCTCTAACAACCTTAATCAATGGTTAATTCCCTGGCTCTTAATTAACATCCCACCTACAGTATATACAGTACTGTTCAAATGTTTGAGGCAGGTTAGAAAAAATACTGCAAAATAAGAATGCTTTCAAAAATAGAAGTGTTAATAGTTTTTTTTGTCAATTAAAAAATTCTAATTAAATAAACAAAAGAGAAATGTAAATCAAATCAATATTTGGTGTGCCTCTAAAATCTTGAAGAACTAACTGCAGATCTTCTGTGGATTGAGCCTTAAGCCCTATTTACACGGAATGATTATAGCTAAAAATTCATTCAAATGATGGCTCTTGAGCGATAATCATTGCGTGTAAACGCTTCCATCTTTCACTCTTCGGCTGAATGATGATTTTTAGGTGAGCATAAAATCCATTGTTCAGCCTGGAAGAAATAGCTGGGACCTAACACTGTGTTCTCCAGGGGACCAGCTGATTAGGGGGGTTTGTTATTTGTATAGCGCCAACTTATTTTGTAGCGCTTTCAGGTAATTTCTTTATTACCCCCCAGCAAACAAGGATTGCATACTGCTGCCGTACCACACTGCACCACACTGTATTCAGCTGGCAGCCTGCAGCAGCCCTTGTGGGGACAATGCAGCTGAGTACAAAGTCCAGACCACATGCTGGGATTTGCAAACAGCTGCTGGAGGCTCATTTACATGCAAATGATGCTAATAAAGTGCTGATGGGCATTAGTTCCCATTAGTACTTTATGCAAAATGACCACTAGAACCTTTCAATCATTTGAAAGATTGTCTTTGCGTGTGAATTAGTCTTTACTCAGATCCTTTTATCTCTTCATGTAATCCCAGATTGACTCAATGATGTTGAGATCAGGGCTCTGTGGGGGCCAAATCATTACTTCCTGGATTCCTAGTTCTTCTTAATGCTGAAGATAGTTGGTAATAACATTGGCTGAATGTTTGAGGTTGTTGTCCTGCTGCAGAATAAATTTGGAGACAATCCGACACCTTCTAGTTTTGAAAAAAAATTGCTTTGCAGCGTTTTTTCCACATCTGCCTAAAACATTTACACAGTGCTGTACATTTTATTATTTACTAGCTGATTACCCGGCGTTGCCCATGTATTTTCTTTACCATTTCTTATACTGCTGACGTAAAATGAAAGCTGCACTGTGATTTGTTGCTATTTCTTATACTGCTGAAGTAAAATGAAAGCTGCACTGTGATTGTTTGCTATGGGCAACACAGATTTCCTTTTGGACAGCTTTCATAAGAGTGGGTGCCGGGCTCATTTCTATGTGGAACATAGTGGCTCAGTGCTGGTGGGAAGCTGTGTGGTAGTTGGAGCAGACGAGAAGGTTGTCTGTGTAAGATATTATCATCAGAGGAGCAGGAGGTCTGTGTAATATATTAGCATTTGAGGAGGAGGAGATTGACTGTGTAATAGATTAGTGTATGATGAGGAGGAGGTCATCTGTGTTAGATAAGACTGGGAGATAAAAACCATCTGCAGAAGTACAATTCCGGCGAAGACTGATTTAAAATGGCAGCCACACTCCGGTAGTGGGGGTTCCAAGATGCATAATGTCACAATAGAATCATGCTGGTGTGAGGTTGCATGGTCTACCAGTGGCCCAGTGCTGGTGGGAAGCTGTGTGGTAGATGAAGGCTCAGTGCTGGTGGGAGGCTGTGTGGTAGATGAAGGCTCAGTGGTCATGTGAGGCTGTGTGGTAGATGGTGGCTCAGTGCTGGTGGGAGCTTGTATGGTAGATGAAGGCTCAGTGCTGGTAGGAGGCTGTGTGGTAGATTGTGGCTCAGTGCTGGTGGCAGGCAATGTGGTAGATGGAGGCTCAGTGTTGGTGGGAGGCTGTGTGGTAGATGGTGGCTCAGTGCTAGTGGGAGGCTGTGTGGTAGATGGTGGTTCAGTGCTAGTTGGAGGCTTGGTGGTAGATGAAGGCTTAGTGCTGGTGGGAGGCTGTGTGGTAGATGGTGGCTCAGTGCTGGTAAGAGGCTGTGTGGTAGATGGTCGTTGAGTGCTGGTGGGAGGCTGTCTGTCATAATAGAAACTTTATGACAGCATGGCCATAACCCCATACTGTGTACGTATGGGTATGTATGTACACACATACACACACTCCCCTGCCCACCCCCACACACACACATTTCCACCCTTCCCCCCAGGGGTAATGGGGCTAAAAACCATCTGCTCAAATGCAATTCCAGCATTCCCCCACTCCCTCGCCAGGGGCAGTGGGGCTGTCTTATTCCCCCAAATTTGTCCCCATGGCATGAGTTATCTATGCACCAAGTTTGGTTGAAATTGCTCCAGGCGTTGATGAGTTATGGTGGCACATACACACATACGTACATCCTATTTTATATAAATAGATTATGTAAAAGTTGTAAATTACCCACTTCATTTGAGCCATTTTTTACCAGTATTCCTTATTGTTAGAAGTATAGTTTCACATTTCTACATACGATTTTTCATTACTAGGCTACGGTATGACTTCTGTTAAATGACGCCTCTCCCAGTTACAGCACAATAAAAGTAATTTTTCTTAAGAGTGCCAAATTAAAATCATTAAGCGCTCTGCCAAAGTATTAATTATTACAAATGCTTGGTACTTTAACAATTGAATTTGAAAAGACAACAATCTAGTTGTTCTCAATACCACGCACAATTTAGCAGCATATTTTCCGCTGTCTATGGCTTCTCTCATCGCATCTTGTCATATTATTTCCCAGTAAGTAACAACAATGTGCAAAATAAATTGATGCTGCAGTTCTTAATGTTATATGAACGGATCACTCAAGTGAAAAAAATCAACATTTACTAAATTAGATATTCATTAAAAAGTAATTATTTAGAATGCTCCATGAATAGTTATATTCATAGATCATGCTTTCCAATAAAAGAGTAATATCCCTTAGCTGGAAAATTTTCATATCAATATTAATTAAGCAGTAGATTTCTCATTTTTGTAAATGGTGAAATATTGGTACCGAAAGAACAATTCTGTCTTGCCAAGTCATTCTTCTCATTACAGTAATATCTCTATCCTAAATTCACACTTATATGGTTTTTTTTTTTCTTTATATGTGGCCGGTTTTGTTTAACTGAAAATGTTACGGTTATCAGTCCTTGAAGCCTGAATGACACAAAAGGCTCCAAATGCTGTTGTGTTGGTCTTGTTCCCCATCTTCTATTCAGTTAGTGAGACAAATTGTAAAATGAAAGCTCTTACTTATCATGCAGGCTGTTCGGCCAAAAGCATCTCTTCCTGGCTCAAGGTAGAGGAATAACGTCTTACGTTCACTGATGAGGAAGGTTACATAAGAGACAATCTTTATGTTCCTGTAATCTCCAGTAAAATCTACTATATGGTGAAAAAAAAAAAATAATAATAAAACTATAGTCAAAATTAGTGAAATTCAGAATAAAATAACTAATCAAATTTAGAGCAAAAATAAAACAGCAACAATTCCATTGATAGATAGATAGATAGATAGATAGATAGATAGTTAGATAGATAGATAGATAGATAGATAGATAGTTAGATAGATAGATAGATATGAGATAGATAGATATGAGATAGATAGATAGATATGAGATAGATAGATAGATAGATAGATAGATAGTTAGATAGATAGATAGATATGAGATAAGATATATATGAGATAGATAGATAGATATGAGATAGATAGAGAGAGATATGAGATAGATAGATAGATAGATAGATAGATAGATAGATATGAGAGATAGATGGATAGATAGAGAGATAGATAGATAGAGAGATATATATGAGATAGATAGATATGAGATAGATAGATAGATATGAGATAGATAGATAGATAGATAGATAGTTAGATAGATAGATAGATAGATATGAGATAAGATATATATGAGATAGATAGATAGATATGAGATAGATAGAGAGAGATATGAGATAGATAGATAGATAGATAGATAGATAGATAGATAGATAGATAGATAGATAGATAGATAGATAGATATGAGAGATAGATGGATAGATAGAGAGATAGATAGATAGAGAGATATATATGAGATAGATAGATATGAGATAGATAGATAGATAGATAGATAGATATGAGATAGATAGATATGGGATAGATAGATATGAGATAGATAGATATGAGATAGATAGATAGATATGAGATAGATATGAAATAGAGAGATAGATAGATAGATAGATAGATAGATAGATAGATAGATAGATAGATATGAGAGATAGATAGATAGATAGATAGATATGAGATAGATAGGTAGATAGATAGATAGATAGATATGAGATAGATAGATAGATAGATAGATATGAGATAGATATGAGATAGATAGATATTAGATAGATAGATAGATAGATAGATAGATAGATAGATAGATAGATAGATAGATAGATAGATATGAGATAGATATGAGATAGATAGATAGATATTAGATAGATAGATAGATAGATAGATAGATATGAGATAGATAGATAGATAGATAGATAGATAGATATGAGATAGATATGAGATAGATATGAGATAGATAGATAGATATTAGATAGATAGATAGATATGAGATAGATAGATAGATAGATAGATATGAGATAGATATGAGATAGATAGATAGATATTAGATAGATAGATAGATAGATAGATAGATAGATAGATAGATAGATAGATAGATAGATATGAGATAGATAGATAGATAGGTAGATAGATAGATAGATAGATAGATAGATATGAGATAGATAGATAGATAGATAGATAGATAGATAGATAGATAGATAGATAGATAGATATGAGATAGATATGAGATAGATATGAGATAGATAGATATTAGATAGATAGATAGATAGATAGATAGATAGATAGATAGATAGATATGAGATAGATAGATAGATAGATAGATAGATATGAGATAGATATAAGATAGATAGATAGATATGAGATAGATAGATAGATAGCGAACTGCTGCCATCTTATAGTAAAATA
The DNA here is from genome assembly GCF_035609145.1 of Eleutherodactylus coqui. Classification (NCBI taxonomy): domain Eukaryota; kingdom Metazoa; phylum Chordata; class Amphibia; order Anura; family Eleutherodactylidae; genus Eleutherodactylus; species Eleutherodactylus coqui. The sequence continues at coordinate 61,444,485 of NC_089845.1, read as the reverse complement.
AAACATTACATTAATGCATAAAAAGATTACATTAAGGTTATGTTCACACGTGGCACAAATGCTGAGAATTTTTCCCAGCATAAATTTCCAGAGTAAATTCTGCAGCATTTCTGCATCAAAAATGTGTCATAAGTTCATGCCATTGGCGCAGATTTTGACCAGGGTTCAGTTTTCCGCCACTGATTTCAGTCTGCACATACTAGGGGCATTCATTAAAGATTTCCCCTGACCCATTTCCTGTGGACTGAGAGCAATGAAACTTGGCACAGTTATTAGTCCTTCTCTACATAGCTGCCACCTAGGGACACACACTCCTCTCATTTCTTTATGAAACTGTAAACACCTTGCTTGTAGAAATTGACAGGTTGCTCCAAAAGCCACATTGTGACTTCCGAAATTAGTGTTTCATCACCTGGAAAATTCTTGGCCTTCAAAAATGACTTCATTGTTGAAAGGAGGTAGAAGTCCGATGGTGCAAGGTCAGGTGAATAAGATGGATGCGATAGAATTTCATATCCGCAGTGGCGTGCTTCCATCTGGGTAACATGTGAGTTGTGAACTGGAGAATTGTCTTGCAGAAAGTGGCAACATTGGTGAGCATGCCACGTGTCTTGGTTTTGATGGCTTCCTGCAATTTCTGCATCAGTTAAAAATAGTATGCCCTAGTAATTCTGGTACCCTTTGCTAGGAAATCCATCAAGACTCCTCCATGCTGGTCCCAAAAGATTGTGAGCATGACCTTTGCCTGCCGAGGGTTGGGCACATGCCTTTTTTGGAGACAGTGAGTCCGGATGTTTCCATTGTATCAACTGGACTTTAGTCTCCAGATCATAGTGATGGACCCAGCTTTCATTCTATGTGATCAGTCTGTTTAGAAAGTCCTCATGGTTTCCATGGCACATCATTAAAAGAATCTAGGAGCATTTGACTCGTTCCTGCTTCTAGAAAGGTGTGAGTAGCTGCGGTAACCCAGCAAGCATTTAACTTATGCTTATGAAGATGATCTTGGATGATTTTTTTCTATGGACCCCACACTAATCTTGACATTTTGGGCTAGGTCGTAAATGGTTACACGGCGATTTCCCAAAATGGCAGCCACTACTTGCTTGATGATGTGTTCAGTGAACCCCCCACAGGGGCCCCCAGTATCACAGTGACCCCCCACAGTGGCCTCCAGTATTACAGTGACCCCCCCATAGCGGCACCCAGTAGCAATAGTGACACCCCACAGCACCCCCCAGGAGCAATAGTGACACCCCACAGCGGCCCCCAGTGTAATAGTGATACCCCACAATGCCCCCCCAGTAGCAATAGTGACATCCCACAGCTGCCCCCCAAGACCTACATACTTACCCCCTCCTCCTTGTGGAAGCGCCCCTCTTCCTCTGCCCGACACACCCTCCAGCAGTGCTGATCGCTGGTACACACTGACATCAGTGTGCAGCCGGAGACTTTCTCCCCCTTCTCTCGCGGAACCAAGTAGGAGACGTCGGGGGAGGAGGATCCCGGCTGCACACTGACCTCACTGTCTGCATTGGGATTAGCACAGATAGCAGTGCTGCTTAGTGAATGCCGGCAGGGAGCCGTGGCCCCTGCCGGTATTCACTAACGTAGTGAGCGGCCGATGGCAACGCGTGCCAGCAGGGAGGGTTCTGCGTGCCGCCTCTGGCACGCATGCCGTAGGTTCGCCACCACTTAACTAGGGCATCAAAGGATGCAGAGATGTCAGAACAGTATTGGGCCCAAATTAAAAAAGAGAAAGATAGAGGGAATGGATTCCAAATTCTTGCTGGATGTTTTTTTATCATGATCCTCACAAGGACTAAGATCAGCATCTGAATGTTATTATTGGACAAATGGACCAAATATGTAGCTACTGTCATGCTAAGAAATTTAAAATGCAGCCTCCTGGAATGTGCTGCAGGAGTGAAAACCCAGGCAACACCAGGTATATAAGCTAGTATATGAAAAATGAAAAGCCCCAATAAAGTGATTATTTTTTATATGATAGCAAAATATTGATTGTTGCCATGAAATAATGTATTTGTAAGTAGTGATGAGCAATTAGTGGAATAATTAGTTCATGTTGGGATTAGGCCGATTTCACCAAAAGCATAGTGAATTAGTACAGCTGATTTAGCTTCATGCCTTACCTGCAGGACATGTAACACCTATGTACATGCTTCCTGTACCATGTGTCTGGCATTAGGTGCACCAAGTTACTGACAAGGGTATGCAATGTTATGGATACATTCTTACTTACATAGCAGTGCAAGGCAGGGGCAACTTTGTAGGCAAAGCAATGGTGGCTGGGTATTTGGGTTAGCATGGAGTGTCACGTTGCGGAAGGTGTCTGTGTCCACTAGCCTAAGGGGAAGCATTTCCATTGCAAGCAGCTGTGCAATACTTGCGTTCAAGCTCTGTGCTCATGAATGGTTGGATGATTTTTTTTTTTGTTCCCAGAGCTGGGGGATGAAGGACTTGCTGCTTACCTGGGGCATGCTGGAATATGGAGTAGACATCAACATCGGTGAAGGTGGTGGTGATGGCATTGGCTCAACATTTGCTTTCCATTTTCCTACTCCTGGCTATGAAGCCTGTAGCCCAGTCATCAATTGTGGATGAGAGGCCTGAAGTAGACGTGCTACTGGCCCTAGACAAAACTGCCTCTCTGTGCTCAGAGGCTACTGCATAAACAGGGTATGAAATAGAGGAAGAGGCAGCTACAGCAGTGAAAAAAGCAGCAGGATGAGGCTGACTCTTTACTTTTTGGTCCAGATGGGCTCTCCAAAGTAGCGGGTGGTGGGAGTTTATGTGGCTGTTTACACACATTATGTCGAGGTTGTTTATGTTCTTACTGCCATTTAAATGCTTACAGCAGATATTACAGATGAGCACTCTTTTGTCATCATTTGCGGTTTCAGAGAATGCCCAATCTGCAAGTCCTGGGAGAAGTCCTAGCTGTGGGCCTGATATTGCTGCTGTGACTAGTAGTAGCTGATGGTGACGGTACGACCCTTATGTTTTTCTGCAACACCGCTGGCTGAGCAAGGCCTGCAAATGATTCGTAATAGCCAGATTTGTGACTGAGCAGCATCTGAGGCTGCTGTCATTCACTGTGTGTATTTGCTGTTTCCCTCTTTGGTCTTCTTTTTGTTTAATATTAACACAAAACACCACCACCAACTAAATAAGCCATAATCCAAAGGCCGCACAGCACAGCTTGTAAATTTGTGCATTGTCTCTGTTTTGCACGGCAAAATTGATTTGCCCTCACCCCACTGCTAGCTGCATAAGGCCTGAAAATAATTTGTAGCGGCCAGACTGGCAACTTTGAATGATGTCTGAGACTAAAAACAGTGAACTACGATATCCCCCATGCCAAAATGTAGTTTGTTTGTCTGCTTTGCTTCTATATAAGGTAACAGCAGTAGAAATATACCCTCTTCCAATGTGCAGACCACGTTTTGTATAGGCATATAAATGTGATGCAGCTTCCTTCTCTTGTACCTCCAATAAAAGCCCCATACACAAGCTTTCACACCAGCAGAAATGTATCCTTTATTCAATATCTGGTCCCAAAAAACAGACCACACACTATATAGGTATATAAATATGATTCATATTTTCTATTCTGTGAGGAACGGTTAAAAGATCTGGGAATGTTTAGCTTGCAAAAAAGAAGGCTGAGAGGAGACTTAATAGCTGGTCTACAAATATCTGAAGGGCTGTCACAGTGCAGAGGGATCAGCCCTATTCTCATTTGTACAAGGAAAGACTAGAAGCAATGGGATGAAACTGAAAGGGAGGAGACACATATTAAATATTAGAAAAAACTTTCTGACAGTGAGGGTGATGAATGAGTGGAACAGGTTACCACAGGAGGTGGTGTGTTCTCCTTCAATGGAAGTCTTCAAACAAAGGCTGGACAAATATCTGTCTGGGATGATTTAGTGATCCTGCACTAAGCAGGGGGTTGGACCAAATGACCGCAAAGGGTCCCTTCCAACTCTACCATTCTATAATTCTATTCTGTGCTCAGCCCTAAAATGGCCGCTGGTTACACTGTGCCTATGTTATATATGGCTAGGCCAAGTAATGCAGGCATCCGATGAAACTGCTGCCTGTATACAAAATGGAGGACACATTTCGTGGCATCATCAAGGTGAATTTTGCCAAAAATTGGGTCAGACTCACCAATTCTATTTTGCTAAAATGATGAGCAACACTATTTCTAAGTTTCACAAGTTTGTGAAAAGTTTCTTAAAAGTTACTAGTCAGAGAAGAATAGCCCCTTTATATAGTATTTATTTTGGAAAGTTTCTGTAATAGTATTAAGCACAAAGTATTGAATTCTATAATATTAGTACATTGTCATTTAACCTTTTAGATATTTCCATATTTAATAGGCTGCAAGGTAATTTAGTGGTTAGAATTGAAGTCCTGGGTTAAAATCTGACAGTATCTGTATGGAGTTTGCATATTCTCTCTGTGTCTGTCTGGGTCTTCTTTCGGTACCCTGATTTTTTCCACACTCTAAAACACACTGATAGGTTGACTTTATTTGACATTGAAATTGGTACTTGCGTTAGATTTTTGAGTATGATGACAATTCGTGCACAGTTCAGGGGCATTTGTTGGCGCAATATGAGTTAGCAATATGAGTCTCTTTTACACGGGCATTGCAATTTTCAGCCGACCGCATCACGGCCGAAAATCGCATGAGCAAGAGAAAGCCACAACCAAGTTGCAGCTAAATCTAGCGTTTTCTTGCCCACTCACAAGGTCGGGCGCAACGTACATATGCCGCACAGAATTCTGTCAGCCGGGGGGGAGAGAGCTTAACAACGCTAAACTCTTTTCCCCTTACTCCGCCCCCCTTTGCCGGTTGATCGCAGCAATACAAGCCTATGAGAGCTGCTGGCAAAGGGAGGGAGGTAGGAGAGAGTTTAGCAGCGGCTGATCTTGGCCAAAAGATAGGGCAAGACCCGAATCCACAGCGTATGTGCTATATTTTCCGTCCATCTGATTTTAGGTGTCAGAAAATCACTCATCTGAACGAATGCATCGGCAGACATTTTATAATAAAACATTTGTGTGAATAAGGCCTAAAAGAAATAAATATATTCACAAACAGAAAAAAAGCAATGTCACATGTGTAGCATTTTCTGCCCCACTTCTACTCCATAATATTATCTGCATTACTTTTCATTAATGACCTTCAATTAATTTGCTAATTATGAGCCCCGGTTATATCTATCTATCTATATTTCTTCTATTCATGCAAGGAACAAAGAACCATTGCATCCATTCAGGACAAAACTAACTACTAGCCTTTGAAAGATACTTATCCACTGTCCAGTTAGGTCTATGAGGGTTAAATTATATATTGTTTTTACTGTTGTTTCATTTCACAAAACTGCAAAAATCCAGGCAACATTTTGTCAGAAAAAAACAATAAAGAATATGAAAAGCCCATCTTCACAGAACATTGGACATTGCAAAACAACCTACAGCTATTATCGGATATATCAAAACTGACAAGTAAAACTTTGGCTGTTGATTGAACAATATTTCACATGGACAGCACAAGCTCGTCCGCATTCACTTTTAAATGGAGCTGCTTATTCTGGAGAACTATGGGTAGGAAGTTTATGAGCTTAATTGAATTGGTGGTATTTGGGTGATTGAAGAAAATTGGTGACATTGGAAAACCTGGATGTTAGAATTTCAGTAGCAATGTAGGAAAGTATTCTGTTTTAGCTGTAGTAATTCTGATAGATTTGGAAATGTACATGCTCACAATCGTTTTATTAATTTGTAGAAACATTATATTTAGCCTTTTAATTGAGCAATCACAAGGTGCCTTTATTAGATATGTATTTGAATATAGAAAAGTGGACAATTTTGTGTGATTTTGTGTTTTCCAGATATAAGTGCACATGGATGACAATTCTAATATGTACTAATGTTAATTCTTGTAATAATGATAATAAGTAAAGTAATTAATTTACTCGTCAAATTTCCAAACCAAGCCAATTTATCATTGCATATGTTTATGACAGGCGTGATAACATTAACAAAACACGTAAAGCATAATATTTATTTATGGTACTTTTACACCTTGTAAGATAACAGTGATTTCTGACCCAATGTTTTTTTTAATCTACTGTATGAAATGTTTTTGTAATTTTTTGAGTGGTGTAATCTGTAGCAAATTGCTCTCTTAATACAGTACAAGAATGCATAGTTTCAAGTAATACACAAGGTGTATTTTGTATAATGAGATTGCATTCTATAATGTTTCTCTTACATAGTGTCTTTTAAAATATGCTAAAAATAATAATAATGGCTCTATGTTTTCCCATCTTATCAATATGGAGGATTTATTCAATTATGTTCAATATTGTCTCAAAAGTAGCAAAATAATGTCCAGTTATGTTTTCTTATCTAGAGAGCTTATTATACCACAAATGTAACAATAATACAAGCAATATATTTTCATTAACAAGTAAACATAAAATAAAAATAATCAAGCTAAACAACCTACAGAAGAAGCGAATTGTATATGTGGAATATATTGGTCACAAAGTAAAGAAGAAATATATGCTGATAGATGTAGTAAATAAAACACTAATCTCAAAGCAATAAGCAACAATGATGAGACATAATTCCAATCAGAGCAAAGGAGAGGCCCACCAAGTAAGTTCAATGCATATCATCTATGATCTCCAGCATCTCCAGAGGCAGAAGCTACTTGACCTACTATATAATCAATACTTCCACTTTAAGGCCTGTCAGTTTACAGGCTGTGATTTATATATCTATATGGCAGTGTATTTATTTTTCCTTTTGCATTTTCTCTATATGGGCTCAATTCACACCAGTTATATGAATGTATTTCTTCCCTGCTTTCCTGAAATGAATTTGTGTTTGAGATTCAAGTGGAAGAGAATGGAGCTAACCAATGCTAGTCTAAATTGAATATAAAGCTTGAGTTCTACAAGTAACTTGGAGATTTCCATATAAAAAAAATAAGAAAAATAAAGCTTAAAATAGCTGTTGGTCCCTTTCCCTGGGGTGCCTGATATTTCTATAGCCAACATTGAAGCTTTGTCAAATGTATTTCACCCTAGAACAGGAGCTCACACTATTCAGGGTCTTAGTGTATAAGTTTTAACTTACCTTCCCAGTTATCTCAGTGACCTACGAGTTGAGTTTAAGCACACCTGGGAGAAGCATATATCTATTCTAACAGAGAGAAATAAAAAAGAAATAATAGAACAGTAGATTAAATAAACCATATGGTCATCATCTGATGTCATTATTCTTGGTTTTTATGTTATTAATCTGTACAATAGATTTTACAGAAGGGATACCTGAATTCTTAGAAAGGTTGCTTTGGTTTTGATGATGCCAAGTCAAATTTCCCTTATTAAGAAAGGTGTTATTAGGCATTTTGTTTCTGCAATGAGAATGGGTATTCCCAGATTATGGAAATCTGATAACATTCCAATCTCTATCTACTGGGCAAACAGACAATATAAAAGTATTCCCATGAGAACTCCACATATACTTGGCTATGTTTTTTTTTAAGCTAGTTTTCATACTACAATTTCATATCTGGCTAGGCTTTCTGCAGAGATAGATCCTTGTCATTCTTCCTTTTTTCATATTTTATGCTTTAATAAATTGCTATATCACAATTCCACTCTATTCTCTTATTTTCCTCTCCATGTTCTTGTATTGTCAACTATTCATTTGTTGTTCCACATTTGTTTGTATTTGAGATTTTTCTGCTCTTTGTTTGATATTACCTTATTAAAATGTTTTCAAGGTATGAAGACATTTTATTATTGTCTACTGAACTTTATGTTCATTTAATTTCACCTAAAATAAATACAATTTATTTTTCCTTTTCTTGCACTGACTTTAAAAACAGAACAGGGCTGGGCCCAAGTAACCACATGATATTCAATAGGCCCTTCACCATTGACCTGCAAGTCCACCTTCTGAGATTTGAGACTTGACATGAAAATTCTGAAAGTTCTACTTTATAATCTGACTACAAACTGTAATTTTTTTTGGCTTTGTTGTAATATATTATATGTAGAAGTGTGTTGTCAGACCTCAGCAAAGGTGAACTTTTCCTTAAGTACAGATGTGTCCTCCCTCATTAGGTCCTTACCTCAATGCATTCAAGACCAGTGACACGAGATTTTAAAAAATCTATAATTATTTAGTAGATGCCTCAAACATATGCCATCCACCACAAACAAAATTCAAGCCAAGGTAAAGATGGACACATCTGTATAAGTTACTATTTTTGCATCCTTATGCTTTTGCCTTGTGCCATTCCCTAACATTTTCTGTGTACAGCTTACTGTACTATATAATTTTGAATATTTTATTTTCCTGCATTGGATTTTTTAATTTAGGTTTCTCTGGCAAACCTAATCTTTCAATAAAAATGTTATTAACCAACAACTGTAGCCAAGTTTAACTTTCAATTCCCCAGTGTTTTTGAACTTTTAATTGTTTTGCAATGCAATTTGCTGTGTTAAGATAGCAACAGCTTTTCAATGGCTTGACATAACATAACATATATTATTATATACTTTAAAAGTTGTCCGACTGCCAATTCTAAAGTGACTTAGGTAGTGGAAAGAAATCATTCAGTAACTATTTTTAAAGCTCCCTTTCTTTTTCTGTCAGATTTAGTTGGAAATGCGCTGGCTGTGATTGGTTCTTGAGCGCTGTAGCTCAGCCAATCAGAGCCAGTGCTTGACGAGCCACTCACAGCCAATAAATGAATAAATGACTGTGATTGGTTCATCGAGCGCCGGCTTTGATTGGCTGAGAAATGGTGCTTGAGAACAAATCACAGCCAGCCCTTCCTGTAGGCGGGGATTTTTGATCCTCCAATCCAGAAATGGCTGCCAGAAGACAAAAGACAAGTGCCGGAGGTGAAGAGGAGATGACAGCGCCACTTATATTTGAACCTCCACCCCCAAAAATCTGCGCACGTGGTGTGACACAAAATCTCTATATTGCCACGAGAAGATGCAGTGATATCGCACAGAACACAGATTCGACATTGTTGCGATTTTCTCATGGCGATATGGTTGTCGCCCATGTGGAAGCGGCCTTAAGAGGAGGGTTCGGGGAGTCTGCACAGTTGCAGACTTCACCTCAGTGGGGGGAGATAAAGTCTAACTTGTACAGCCACACTGCTTTACACTTTAAGAAAACTGTGTATATATCACATATTTTACTCATCTCAAGCTCAACATAATTTATTTTTACTATTAACAATCGAAGCTCTCTTTCTTATCAACCCTTAGGGTAGCTTCACATGAGCGTGTGTGTACATAGGTGCACACCCCTGTACGCGCAAAAACACGCGTGTATGAAGGTCCTTGCATTGCCTTCAATAGAGAAGCATTGCCGTGGGTGGCTCCATTGAAGGCAATAGTCTGCGGGCACCCCTGAAGTGATTTTTCAGGAAAGAGCTTTAAGTATAAGCTCTTCCCTGAAAAACATCCCTTTTAGTGTAAAAAAAAAAATATATATATAATATATATATATATATATTCACTTCTCTGCCGCTGCTCTGTAAATATTCCCGACGGGAGTCCCCTTGTCATTGAACACTGTGCCACAGCCGTCATAGCTGTGACAGCTGTGGCAGAGGAACGCAATGTTCTCCTATTGCTTTCAATGGAATGGGCACTTCTGCAGTCCCATGGAAAGCAATGGGCTGCTGCAAGCCCTGCACGGATTTTCGGGGAAGGGTTTTAAATATAAGCCCTCCCCTGAAAATCATCCCTAGAATGTGTTAAAAATAAAAAAATTTATATACTCACCTCTCCTAAGCTGCTGTGGCTCAGGCGCATCCAGCCTGTCTTCTTCCTTCACTCCTCTGAAGCTCTTTAAGCAGGCGGGGATTTAAAATCCCTGCCTGCTGAAAGAGCTGTATCTGATTGGCTGAGCGCTGAGCCAATCACAGGCAGCTCTCAGCCATTCATTGAAGACAATGCGTGCATTCCCTGTGGTGCACACATGTTCTATCTTTGCAGGCACACACCTGTAAAACACGGACATGTGCACACACCATAGGAAATGCATTGGTTCTAATAGAAGCGTGTTTTTGTGTGCGTGTATGCGCGCACAAAAACACGCTCGTGTGAAGCCACCCTAAGCTGTACTATTAATCATATCTTATTTAATTTTTACAAAAAAGATTTCAGAAGTGTTCTACAATGAAACTTAAAGGTTCGCATCTGAGATACTTAGAACATAGTTGGGGTTCAACTTTCAAGCATTTCACAACACCATCATATTACAATGAAGAAAGCTGCATGCATGCTCAGCCACCTCAACTTCTCTCTGGAATACTAAACGGGGGATCCAGAGATGGAACCCCCACCTATCACTCAAAAGTAATATTATTACAAGTTATATGTTTAACATTTTTCCCTCTAACATAATAAAAATTACAAATTACAAACTCATATAAGTTATGTTTGTCCCCCTTTTGATTAACAAAGAATTATAGGCTGAATGAGAAGGAATTAGGACTTTTTCAACCTTATTATGTCACCATGAAATAAATGAATCTCCATCAGCGTGATAATGTATTATTATTAGTAGTAGTAGTTTTAGTACTGCAGTTCTGGTTCTAGTAGTAGTAATATGTGCTATTATTGCTTTCCTTAGAAAAAAAAGAGGTCTAGTTGGGGTTTGATTTTGGAGCTTTTGAAAACTAATGTCTACTTGGTAACCAAATTGTTACAACTTGTAACAAGCTGCAACAGTTTTTCTTTAGACTGTTGATATGTGCAGCATTTCAACAAACAAGAATAAATCCTTTAGCTCTGTAAATTACTCATGCTGCTTTGTGTACTTGGGCAAAACTGAGAAATACGAAATAAAGGGGTTAAATGAGTTTCTGGTGCAATTAGAATGACTAGTTTCATTGTGTAGAAAAGAGAAAAGAATACTGACAGGGAGTTAAAACCACTTCAGTAGTAGCAAAAGCTTAGATGGCAAAGTGATTGAATGATCTCATTTCAGGCTTTTTGTTAGACAACAGGCAGTGCTCTATGAAGATTGATACAGAAGTGTTGGGCTTCGTTTGCTGGATCATCAAACGGATTGATATTATACTCCAACAGTGGATGAAGACAAAGTAACTGTTATCATACTCAATACAAGAGCTTGTCAGCAGTAGAAAATCATCCCATGTCACTGATTATTGGAGAATTTCATGACTGTCATGAGAATTTATTAGGATGATGTCATAATGTGCAAACAGCCATATGAGAAATGCCGGAGGAAAGAATAAAAATCCCTGCAAATGTACCCCATCTAAGAAGAAACTTAAATGTACAGCACAGCACTACACATTCTTATCTATATCAGATGCCATCACTGCAAGGAGATAAAATCATTTATTTACATTTATATTTGCTGTTATTGTAATAATAGGTTTGCTTCAATCTATTCTAGAACATTTCTAAGGTGTACAATTAATATTAACTGTGTTGTACTGTACATTATTACTGTATTGGTATATTACATTCACTAAATCCTTGCCATGTTTTCAATGTTGAGACAATCATTTAAATTATATTTGCAATTGCAGATAAAGTAATAAAGTCCCCCATTAGTGCACTGTACAGTACTAGTGTCCCGGTTTGTGCCCTGCAGTGATAGTCTCTCCACACACTAATAGTATCCCTTTTCTGCCCCCACACAGTAATAGCTTACTGCACTGTTCAGCAAATAGTAATAGTGCCTTCTTTGTTCCCCAACACAGAAATAGTGCCCATTTGTGCCCCACGTTCTTTCAAAGTGTTCTCTTGGTGTGTTACACAGTAATAATGAGCCACTAAGGGATAATGCCCAGTTAGTGACCACTTAAGGCCTACAGGATACAAGACTCTTCAATAGCACTCCAGTGCAGGCAAACATATTGCAGGGATGTCATCCTCAGGGCACCAGGAGTGTTCCGCTGCATCCAGGATGGTTTGGAGGTATGCAAATATAATTGTCATGTATCACCTGTGTTAAACGAAAAAGGTCTGGTACAGTGTTAGCTAGTAGAGCAAAATGTGATTGTTCTCAGTAAGAGAAACCAAGTCATCTTGTAGATATAATACCTTTTAATGGTTAACAAAAATACATGATGTTATAGCTAGCTTTTGAACCTACTTGGGCTCTTCCTCAGGCTTAATGAAATAGATCTGAAAAGGGATATATATATGTATGAAAAGGCACAGACATGGTGTGATTAATTTGCGCTTAAAACAATACCAGAGAGGATGAGCAGAGGAGTAAATGCTTAATTAGTCCACTGGTAATAGATGTAAAAGTTTTATGGTCTCTAAATTGGTGTTAGAAGGTCACCAGGCCAGCGTGTTATCTCTACTCCAGATTTCTCCCATTGTCCACTGATGCAAAAAGCCTCCTATGAGATACATTCTGTTCCTGAGAGTATTGAAAATGGTCATAAATTTGTACTCCCAAATTTTTCTGTGATGCTGCAATTTGAAATTGCCTTTAAATATAATAACTTTCTGGTGTCATGGTAGGCACATTTACCTAATAGAAGTATTTTGTAATCTATTTTTGTGCAGTGCCACTGGAGTAAAATGCAAATAAAATTGGAGCACCTCTGGCCATTCATTTACAACAGAGTTGAATCTACACCATATATAAGCTGGCATAGATTTGCGCTACAGCTTATGCTAGATTCTGGCATGAATTTCAGCAAACTTGTCAGGCCACAGGAGGACTTGCCCCTTTCTGCTAGGCCTTGATCATATTTTAGAAACATGAAGAGGACTAGTCAGATGAGTGCAGATATCTGTTGCAGCTTGTTGATGGTAGGGTCAGAATTTGGTGCAAGTACCCTAAATCAATGAACCCTTGCTATCAGCCATTGAGTATATCAGTGCCTCCATCTAATTTGCAGCAATTACAAGAAGCTACCCTCTCCACATGAGCCAATTTTCCCGAGGAATGATTTAAACTTCAACACCTAGTGGAATCTATGCCACAATGAATTTCTGTGGTTTTTAAGGCCAAAGAATGTTCCACATGCAACCAATTTTTACGTGACACTTCTAACTTGGGAATTTCAGGAACTTCCTTCTGTCTTCCCCATCACACATCCCGGGATAGGGGCAAGTCTCTTCCGAGTATGAAAATATGCATTGTTAACTTCACCAAGCCCACTTTGTGACATGCTAGACCACAGGGAGTCTTGATTTTGACCTCAGCAGTAGGGTATTCCCGAGTTTCTCAATGGATGGACAGCACCTAACAGCACATCTGTGGTATGTCCTAGGGTCTATCAGAGAACCATTTACCAAGGTCACTAAGTTCCCAGAGTCTAATATCCCCTTCATCTTAAAATTCTTTGAAAGTCCAGTCTACTCTCACCTAATAAGCCATCTCTCTGATAATTCTCTTCTTGACCCCTTACAGTCTCATACACTACGTTCTACAGAAGCCAACCTTACAAAAATGTCATGGTAGGGGCAGGCAACACAGGAACTGAAATATGATGCAAACACAAGGCTTAAAAAAACATATATATACTTTTTTTAAAAACTTCTTTTATTGAGGAATAAAATAGCATATAAAATTATATTATTTAATGACAACCCTGAGTGTAACATGGTTCAACTATACAATTCGGTTACAATTACTTAGGGCAGTGTACACTATATGACATAGCATATTTGAAAAGTTATTTCATTGAATTCAGGATAAAATCACTATACCTGTGAGACTAAATGGCACGTCGGAGAATCAAAGACCTCATTTGGTCCACCAATTGCTGAAATGCATTTTGTGTTTGGGTTGTGGTTGATGAGCTACACAAAATTCCCTAAATGTTATAGAATTTATCTGGGCACTTTCTATTTTTATATACTATTTTTTCATATGGGAGAATAGAGATGACTAGCCTCCATTGGGGAGCATCGGGATTGTCTATCCACCCAGCTCAATGCTACAGTCTTACCAGCCAGAAACAGCGCCTCACTAAGAAAAATACGGATATGGAATTGCCAGTGCTGGTCATCCAGTATACATAGCAGGCATTCGGCTGGATTTGGTGAGAGTGGCACCCCCAATAGTTGTCATAGGAAGTCAGTAACCTCTGTCCAGAAGGAGTATACCATAAGAGAGCTCCACGTCAGATAATTAAAGTTAGTGTTGGGTGCCTGACAACGATGACATTGCATGTTAGAGATTCTTTTCATCTTTAGGCCTTAGTCACACGGGCGTTTTTTCACGCGATTTGCGGATCGTATGACGGATGCGCATCCGCAAATCGCGTGACCGGTGCGCGCAAGTCGCCCGAAAATCTGCTCCTAGCCGCGTTTCATTAGAAACGGGCCAGAGCTGTCCAGCGCATTGCATTCAATGGAGACGGCAATAGAGCCGGCTCCATTTAAAGCAATGCGCTGCGGGCGAGCCCGGGATGAATTGTCGGGAAGGGCTTAAATATATAAGCCCTTCCCTGCAATTCATCCTAAAATGTGTAAAAATAAAAAATATATATATACTCACCTTCTCCGGCAGCCGGAGCTCCGCGCGGCCGTCCTGCAGTGGGTGTGAAGGGGGTGTGAGTCAGACCTGCCCCCTGATTGGCTCAGCGCTGAGCCAATCAGAGGCATGTCTCACTCACACCCATTCATGAATTCATGAATGGATGTGAGTCAGACCTGCCCCTGATTGGCTCAGCGCTGAGAGGCAGCAGTCACTCACCCATTCATGAATTCATGAATGGGTGTGTGAGTGAAACCTGCCTCTGATTGGTCAGGGCTGTGACCAATCAGAGGCAGACCATTCAGCAGGCGGGGATTTTAAAGCCCCGCCGGCTAAATAGTGCCGAGAAGCAGTTCAGGAGAACTGACAGCGGCCGCGGCTGGACTCCGGCTGCAGCGGAAAGGTGAGTATACAATTTTTTTTTATTTTAACACATTTTAGGATGAATTGCAGGGAAGGGCTTATATATTTAACCCCTTCCCGACAATTCACCCCGCGCACGCCGGCAGCCCATTGCTTTCAATGGAGCGGCTGTATTGCCGGCTCCATTGAATTCAATGGGCAAACATCGTTCTTCTCTGTCACAGCTGTTACAGCTGTGGCAGAGAAGAATGATTTGTCTTCTATATGTTCTCAATGGGGTCGGCGCTGCTGCCACCGGCCCCATTGAGCGCATATAGAGAAGAGAACAGGAATCGCAGATCGCAGATAGGTGCAATCTGCGATTTCTGTTCTATAATTTATCGGACGAGCGCATAAAAAGCGCTCATGTGTCCGATACCATTGCAAAGCAATGGTTTTATAAAATCGCCGGACGCATGCGCATGCGCAAATCGCGGCTAAAAACGCCCATCTGACTAAGGCCTTAGGCCTCAGTCGGACAGGCGTTTTTTACGCGATTTGCGCATGCGCATGCGTCCGGCGATTTTTTAAAACCATTGCTTTGCAATAGTATCGGACACATGAGCGCTTTTTATGCGCTCGTCCGATAAATTATAGAACAGAAATCGCAGAGCGCACCTATCTGCGATTCCTGTTCTCTTCTCTATATGCGCTCAATGGGGTCGGCGGCAGCAGCGCCGACCCCATTGAGAACATATACTAGACAAATCATTCTTCTCTGCCACAGCTGTAACAGCTGTGGCCAAGAAGAACGATGTTTGCCCATTGAATTCAATGAAGCCAGCAATACAGCCTGCTCCATTGAAAGCAATGGGCTGCCGGCGTGCGCGGGATGAATTGTCGGGAAGCGCTTAAATATATAAACCCTTCTCTGCAATTCATCCAGAAATGTGTAAAAAAAAAAATAAAATATATATATATATATATACTCACCTTGTCCCGGCAGACGGAGTTCAGCGCGGCCGGCCTGCAGTGGGTGTGAAGGGGGTGTGAGTCAGACCTGCCCCTGATTGGCTCAGCGCTGAGCCAATCAGAGGCAGGTCTCACTCACACCCATCAGCGCTGAGCCAATCAGAGGCAGGTCTCACTCACACCCATTCATGAATTAATGAATGGGTGTGAGTGAGACCTGCCTCTGATTGGCTCAGCGCTGAGCCAATCAGGGGCAGGTCTGACTCACACCCCCTCCACACCCACTGCAGGCCGGCCGCGCTGAACTCTGTCTGCCGGGACAAGGTGAGTATATATATATATATTTTTTTTTTACACATTTCTGGATGAATTGCAGGGAAGGGCTTATATATTTAAGCCCTTCCTGACAATTTATCCCGCGCATGCCGGCAGCCCATTGCTTTCAATGGAGCCGGCTGTATTGCCGGCTCCATTGAATTCAATGGGTAAACATCGTTCTTCTCTGTCACAGCTGTTACAGCTTGAATTCATGAATGGGTGTGAGTGAGACCTGCCTCTGATTGGCTCAGCGCTGATCCAATCAGGGGCAGGTCTGACTCACACCCCCTTCACACCCACTGCAGGCCGGCCGCGCTGAACTCCGTCTGCCGGGACAAGGTGAGTATATATATATATTTTTTTTTTTACACATTTCTGGATGAATTGCAGGGAAGGGCTTATATATTTAAGCCCTTCCCGACAATTCATCCCGCGCACGCCGGCAGCCCATTGCTTTCAATGGAGCCGGCTGTATTGCCAGCTCCATTGAATGCAATGCGCTGGACAGCTCCGGCCCGTTTCTAATAAAACGCGGCTAGGAGCAGATTTTCGGGCGATTTTTGGGTCCCAGTCACGCGATTTGCGGATGTGCATCCGTCATGCGATCCGCAAATCGTGCGAAAAAACGCCCGTGTGACTAAGGCCTAAAGAGTCTGCTTGGTGTCAAATAGCATTGATGTATAATGTGTAATTGAATCAGTTAGTTGTTAGCTGCTGGCGAGACCGAATTATAGGAGGACATTGCAGTACACATAACTACTTTTAATGTAACAAAGAAAAGTAGAGGAAAATTGGTTTTGCAGGTACAAAAAAAAAGGGTACAGTAGAAGATATTTTATGACTTTAACACTAGAAAGTGGACCCTGAATATGCTAACAATCATGACACATAGAAACAGATTTCACAATATACTATTGGTATACACAAGTATAACGAAGTATTCAGTGAAATGGGCAATTAAAGACTCTGAAAGCTGTATGAACTCAACTAAGGCGAAATGCCACACAGTCTTTTGTTATCAACGGCTGACCAAAGAACTTGTACAAATAAGACGATAGATTGGATTTTAAAACCAAGTCCAGGTTTCTCTCTAGTTCCATGAAAATATGTTACTACGTGCATAAGCTAACTGCTGACATCAGATTGAATAACTTAGTATGTCCCTGACCGGCAGGCCTACTTGATATCTAACACAAGTTGTTCATGCATACACACTTGGTTGTTATAGTTCATTCAGAGGGCCTGTAATTCTTGCAAAGTCTTTAATAATGTGCCTGTAATAACCTGCTAGGCTGAGGAATGCTCTCAATTCTCGCAGAGTTTTTGGTGGTGGCCATTTCTTTACAGCAAGTACTTCATTCTGGGAGGGCAGAAACCCATTTTTGGACATTGTGTGACCCAAGTATTCAATCTCTCGCTTAAACAATTGGCTTTTTTTTGCTTTAACTTTTAGGCTATGTGCTTGCAGGCATTAATATACTTTCCCCTGTCTCTTCAGATGCTTTTCGAAGGTGGAAGCATATATGAAGATGTCGTCCAAATAAATGAGAGTGGCTTTAAAATTTAAGCCTCCATTTTTCCATTTGCTGCGATTAATGGCACAGACCCTAACATAGCAATTTCTGAGGGTAATCCATAGTATACTGCATCTCCTAAACTTAACTGTTACTCATGCAGAACAATTCAATGTAGCCTGTAGTATAATTCTAATGTTTTCCACAGACACCTAGATTGGTACCCTATACTGGCCACATGAAAAAGCTGTTAGGTGATTATTGTGGTTTTATCATTTAAAGTAAAGCCTTATCAACAGGTATACGATTCATAGAAGTGATAGAATGGTGTTTCTAAAAGCTGGTTTCAAATGAATGCTGAATAGGAAAATCCCTCATTTAGGCTCAAAGGGCTCTTACTCCTAAGGCGGAAGATCCAGTGCACCTCCTCACAAAGCAATTCTTTTGTCCAGATCTTCATTACAGGGACCCAGTTCTATCTGACAAATGCCCCAGAATATAAGTTTAGTGCAATTGCCTCCATGACATCCACTAACATGCCTTGTAATGGGGTGTCTATTTTCATGAAAATAGAACTAAGGTGTTTGGAAATACACCTCCTAATTTCCTGAACCATCTTACCAATATATATCTTATGGCAGGGACATCTTATGCCATATATAACTCCTGTCCTGCAACATGTTATTTTCTGCTTTATTTGAAAAATTTTACTGTTCACTGGATTGGCAAATGTAGAGGTATTTATGATAGGTGGACAAAAAGAGTATCTCCCATAAAGATGAGAGCAGTACGTTTGGACTGGTGTAGTTGTCTATTTATGGCAAGCAATGATAAAGGGGTCGAGATCAGAAGTAGCGCTCCTTCAGTGCTATATGGAAATACTCCTTTATCCCGTGAAGCGCTAGACAGGATATTTTTGCTCTGAAGATTCTATTTATGGCAAGAGCACTGACGTACCGTGAGGGGTTGCAATGGCGACCCGGCCCCTGCGCTGAGGGGGCCATATTCAAAATGCACAGTGCGTGCATTACTGGCACTGTCGGCTGCGTGATCGCTTTGTCCGACAGTGTGTTTGTAGAGGGAGGCGGAGGGAGAAAAGAGTCTGCTGCCAAATACAGGCTGCAGACTCCCACGGTGCCCAGCCCTCCCACTGATAGGCTGCAGTTGTGAGAGGTCAAAGCTGCAGTCTACCAGTGACTGCTAGCCAGCGATTACCAAGGGGAGGGGCTAGTGCAGCTCTACTCACCTCTGGAGCGCTGGATGCACAGCCGGTAGCATGAAAGTGCAGGAGGACCTGTGGTTGCAGATCACATGAGTCGGCATCGGTCATGTGATCAAAGGACCTGGACTTTCATTTACAGGCTGCCCAGACATCGCTGCAGAGGTGAGTAGAGAAGTGAGTGCAATCAAGTATGTATAGCTGGTATACGTTATACCAGCTGTACATATACTTTTATATACAGAAGATACACAGATTATACCAGCATGGGACATACCACTATATACAGTGATACAGGAGGATATACATCCTGTTTATAGTGATATTTACCATACTCGTGTAACCTATGTATCTTCTGTATATAATTATGTATGTACAGCTGGTAGAAGCTCTACAGCCTGTATATAGTGATATAGACCATACTGGTGTAACCTGGCCCAGTTTATATCAGCATGCTCTATATTACTATATACAGAATGTATAACTTATATCAGCAGTACATGTATAAATATATACAGAAGATATCCAACTTTGGGTGGTTTCTCACCTGCACTGGGGAATTCCGCTTTCCTGTTCTGTTTGGGGAGCAGGAAAGGGGAATCCCTGTGGACGAACGATCCGTCTGTGGACAGAACCGAATAGCGCCGGATGGACTCCATTGACTATAATGGGGTCTATCCGATTTCGGCCCAGCTTTTGGACGGAAGAAAAACGTGGCACGCAGCACTTTTTTTCCGGTATTTGGTGCCGTATCTGTGATGGAATCTCCGGCCAGATGTGAAATTGTCCTTACACCAGCATGGCCGATATACTTATACATCTCCTGTATGTACCACGCTGGTGTAACCTGGAGATCTCCTGTATATAATTATATATGTACAGCTGATATAGCCTGGATATATACTGTATATAATTATATATGTACAGCTAGTATAAGTTATACCTCTCCTGTATATAATTATATATGTACGGCTGGTATAACCTGGGTATATACTGTACATAATTATATATGTATGGCTGGTATAACCTGGGTATATACTGTATATACTAATATATGTACAGCTAGTAGAGGTTATACCTCTCCTGTATATAATTATATATTTACAGCTGGCATAACCTGGGTATATACTGTATATTTCAACTCTTTATACACAACTGAAAAACGCATCAGAAACCTGCATGCAGTTTATAAACCGCATGTATTGTTTGAATCCACATGCCGTTTTTAATAGTGCATGCAGTTTTTGGATGCGATTTTAATTGTGGTTCAAAAATGCAGCAAAATGCATGAACACAGTCTTAGGCCGGCTGCACACAACTGGGTCAGATTCCGCATGCGTGAGCCCGCAGCGGAATCCAACCCTGTGCCCCGCTGGCATCCGCGTGTACCTGTAATTTCTTTCTTTTTCCTGTACTGCGGATGGTCCACAAGGCGAGCCATTGGACCTGCACTGTACAGTTTTTTTTTCCTTTTAATCACTGACTTTCCAGCACTGTCTCTAGGAGATGACGCGGGTGCCCACGACTTTTCCGCAATGTCAGTGTGGCGGGTCGAGTTCAATGGAGGCCGTCCGTGCAGAATCTGCACTAAAATAGAGCATGCCGTGATTTTTCCTCCGTGAACGGAAAACCGCAAATGCTTTCCGCTCGTGTAGAGGAAAAATGCTTTTCCATAGCATGCTATGGGCGGAACATGCTGCGGAATCCGTAGGCGGATGCCCGCTCCATATTCTGGAATGCAAATCCAGCCGTGTACAGCCGGCCTTAGGCTAATTTCATGCCCCATATCACACTCACTAACGTGTGCTGTCCCAGCGGATGTAAGGGGTTTTTGTGTTAAAACCAGCTCGCATCACATCATCATATTTTCGAGTGATGCAGAGAAAAACCAAAAAATCGCTCTTGTATCGTGTGATGCAAAGAAAAATCAAAAAATCACTCGGGGTTCATATTCATGTGCAATTTGTGCGTCTTGCAATGCACAAATCTCGCGCAATTTTTGCGGCCGTGTGAAAGCAGCCTAAGACATTACCAACAGATTTTCACGTAGTCAAGGAAAGGAGTCATAAGGAGAAGGCTTACGCCAAGGGGCTACATCATGTATGCAAAATAGCACGGTTTAGGTACAGGTACTGGTACAGATGGAGGGGGGGCTCAGCTGAACTTTTGCACCTGGGCCCCTCAGCCTTTAGCTACGCCCCTGGGCAGGAGGTTTGACAAACAAGCAATGCACTGTATGATCACCTAAATTCTGACCTCTTCTGTACATAATGCTTGAGTAGTGCTTTATGACCCCTTCTAACTCCAAATCTAGATCCAAATCTGATGTTAAAGAAAGCCAATATTTCCTTATGATATTCACGATCTAATGAGTATATTCATCATGGGTTCCTATACAGCACATTACTTTTTTGGATTTTGCTAGTTTTACTTTTGGTCATAAGAACCCTTTGAACAAACTTCAGTTTTAGCTTTTTTTGTATGCTTCCCTAAAACATTTAAGTGGATAGCCCCTCCAGCGAAACCTCAAAAAAAATGATTGTATTCCCTTTGGATGGATGCTTTGTCTGAGAAGTTTCTTCTTGCTCTTAAATATTGCCACACTGGAATGCCTCTCTTGTGTGAGAAGGATGCCAACTATTCCAGTGGAGCAGGGTGTTTGATGCTATGTGGTTTCTATAGATGTTGGTTTGAATGCATACATTCTCACACAGTAAGATGTCAGAATCTATAAAGTGAATATGCTTTTTATGGATAACACAGGTAAACAGCAAACCAATATTAATGTTATTCAAAGTGGATACAAATCCCTCAAAAAGTGCCCTATCTCCATCCCATATAATAAGCATCAATGAATCTGCCCCAGAACAGTATGTGACTTCTGTAAAGTTCCATCTCATCAGAAAATACTACTGTGTATTCACACCACCCTAGAAATAAATTTACATATCTTGGCACAAATGTTGTGCCCATTGCAGTGCCCCATTTTTGCAAAAAAAGGAATGTCAAAAATAAAATAATTGTGTGTGTGACAATGGATTATAATAGTATTTACACAAACCTATCGTGCGCAAAAAATGTCTAACAGCTGTTAGGCCCAGTTCATGCTAAATGTTACTGTAGAGACACTCTGAATCTATATTTTCGGGTAATACATTACTGAGGACAGTAATATCATGTATCTTAGTAACGGTGTCTTTCATATCTTGAAGATATACAGCAGTTCTGCTGACATAGGGTGTCAAAATTCCATCTAAATAAATGCTTGCATTCTGGGTTAGAGTATCATTACTCGATACCATTGGTCTGCCTGATATTGGTCTTATTTTTATTATTTTTTTCTCTATTGAATTTTCTCTTAAGGAAAAAAGAATAACAGAACAAACAAATTTGAAAGGATTATAATTCAAGTCTCAAACATAAACTTGATATATATGCCAAGGCATTGAAACAAACAGGCATTGGAAAAAAGTGTATGCTGTTAAAATAGACATACATGTATATAAAAAGGAAGTGAATATGAGTAAAGCGTCCACTACTACTGAGCATGACACAAAGAAAAGGAAAAAGAAAACTGATAGAGGTAAGTTAAACAAAGTAAGGTATTACATCATATTGCCCCATGAGGCTTACAGGCCCCGCACCATAAACCCCTCCCTTCAGTAGAACAATATAGGAAGTATGAATAATCATGTCTAAGGTGCCCAGGAAGAAAATGTAGAATATTTAGTAACATATCTATAACAATATAATTCTTCCATATGATATGTGAGATTTTCATTTTCTTTGGTAATTTCCCCAAGAGATGCAAGGAATATATGGAAGGTAAGAACAAAATAAAAATATGGTAGTTCATCTGCAGACAAAAAGCAAAAAACTGGTGTCAGGTCCGGAGCCACAAATTGATGTGTCACAGTACAAATAAAGTTATGTTCCAAAAAGAACAAATGATCAGGCCTGACCACTACATATGAAAATAGGTACCTCTAAGGCTGGGTTCACACGGGACGGATTTGTCACGGACATTCTGTGCAGAATTTCTGTAGGGCAAATCTGTCCATGGCTCCTAATGCTGGGATTAGCTAGCCATGTGGATGAGATTTTGCAAAAATTTCATCCACGCGGAGCGGCCAATCCGTCATGGCAAAGCTGGGCAGAACCATCAATGCGGTGCAGAATTGACAGCCGCAGCATATCAATTCTTTTTTTTTCCATTGCGACATCACTCCTCTCTATGGGAAGAGAAAGCCGTAACAGAACGCCAGTGTTCCGAACTGCTCCAAAACCCACAGCAAAATGCCACAGGTTTTGCAGTTGTGGCTCTCCCCTGGAAATCTTGCGGATTTTCAGTGCGGCCAAGCCGCGAGATTTCCGCGGGATTTCCGTCCTGTGGGAACCTAGCCTAAGGCCTTAGTCAGATGGGCGTTTTTTCGGGCTGCCTCTGAGTGAGAGCTGCCTCTGATTGGCTCAACGCAGGGACCAATCAGGGGCAGCTCTCACTCACACCCATTCATGAATTCATGAATGGGTGTGAGTGAGAGCTGCCTCTGATTGGTCAGGCTGTGACCAATCAGAGGCAGCTCATTCAGCAGGCGGGGATTTTAAATCCCCGGCTGCTGAATACTACAGAGAGCAGTTCAGGAGAACTGCCGCCGGCCGCGGCTGAACTCCGTCTGCCAGGACAAGTTGAGTATATATATATTTTTTGTTTTTACACATTTCTGGATGAATTGCAGGGAAGGGCTTATATATTTAAGCCTTTCCCGAAAATTCATCCCGCGATCGCCCGCAGCGCATTGCTTTCAATGGAGCCGGCTGTATTGCCGGCTCCATTGAATTCAATGCGCTGGACAGCTCCGGCCCGCTTCTATTGAAACATTGCTAGGAGCAGTATTTTGGGGCGATTTTTGGGCCCCGGTCACGCGATTTGTGGATGCGCATCCATCATGCGATCCGCAAATCGCGGGAAAAAACGCCCGTGTGACTAAGGTCTTTAAGAGCGCATCCTGAACAGCAAGTTCAGGAATAGAATTGTTCATTTTAGCATGTCTAGCAGGTGTTAAGTGACAGCGCACAAATATTTTCTGTGAGGACTCCCAATGCTTGATTCCATAAGAAACCTTTTTTGTCCAGCAGAGGGTTTTCCTTAATTCTTTCAATTGAAATTGCTTAAAATCTTGCTCCCATAGTTGCATACATGGAGATTTACCTTGGTAAGCTGAGAAAAAAAGAGTCATAAAAAAACATAGAAATGACCTTAGATGCCCTAGTAGACATTGAAAAAAAAAAGGCAGACCTGGAAAAATGAGTTTAAAGAACAAAGATCATGCTGCTTTCTTAAAAAGGCAAAAAAAAAAGTTGAAATACTTTAAATTGCCTAAATAATGTACAGAAATCTAATAAAGAGTTGTTCTCATGTAAACTGCCAATGTTTTAATGCCCAAAGATTCCCAGATTCTGAAGTAAAAGTCTATGAGGGTGGCAGACAAAAAACACAAATGAAGAACCGAGATCAGAACCAAGAATGTTGATAAGGAAACATAATGCTGCCAGATAAAGACCGAAATTTGTAAGCTCTGTAGAGTATGAGCCAATAAAGGGAGGTGGGAGGGTTAAGCCCCCAGGAGAGAAATAAGAGGTGCCCTAGGTTGGTTGATTTGATCAAGACTAGAGATGAGCGAACGTACTCGTCCGAGCTTGATACTTGTTCGAGTATTAGCGTGTTCAAGATGCTCTTTACTAGAGGCGAGCACCACGCGATGTTCGAGTTACTTTCACTTTCATCTCTGAGACGTTAGCGCGCTTTTCTGGCCAATAGAAAGACAGGGAAGTCATTACAACTTCCCCCTGCGACGTTCAAGCCCTATACCACCCCCCTGCAGTGAGTGGCTGGCGAGATCAGGTGTCACCCGAGTATTTAAATCGGCCCCTCCCGCGGCTCGCCACAGATGCATTCTGACAGAGATCAGGAAAAGTGCTGCTGATGCCGGAGCTGCTATAGGGAGAGTGTTAGGAGTGATTTTAGGCTTCGAAACCCCAACGGTCCTTCTTAGGGCCACATCTGACCGTGTGCAGTACTGTTGAGGCTGCTTTTTGCAGTGTTGCACTTTTTTTTTTGTATATCGGCCGTGCAGAGCATTGCGTCCTGCAGTAATTTTACATAGTCCACGGCCAGTAGTGGTGGTGAGGCAGGGACAGTGAAAGACATATCCAGTCTATATAGGCAGTGGGCTTTTCCAAAAAAATTTGGGAAAAAAAATCTATTTGGGCTGCCTGTGACCGTCCTGACTGTACTGCGTCTCTGCTGGGGGTACTTGTCCTAATTCATACGCAGCCAGCTAAGTGTTACAGCAGCCTTGCGCAAAATTCTTTCCTGCCTCTGCTGTGCGTTCCGTAAGCGAAGTCAGCCTCCAACCACGGGCCGATAAGCGGCACATTTAATTACAGCGTTCTGTTTCTGCACTACTGGTAATACAGCATGCTGAGGGGTAGGGGTAGGCCTAGAGGACGTGGACGCGGGCGAGGACGTGGAGGCCCAAGTCAGGGTGTGGGCACAGGCCGAGCTCCTGATCCAGGTGTATCGCAGCCGACTGCTGCGGGATTAGGAGAGAGGCACGTTTCTGGCGTCCCCACATTCATCTCACAATTAATGGGTCCACGCGGTAGACCTTTATTAGAAAATGAGCAGTCTGAGCAGGTCCTGTCGTGGATGGCAGAAAGTGCATCCAGCAATCTATCGACCACCCAGAATTCTGCGCCGTCCACTGCTGCAACTCTGAATCCTCTGGCTGCTGCTCCTTCCTCCCAGCCTCCTCACTCCATTACAATGACACATTCTGAGGAGCAGGCAGACTTCCAGGAACTGTTCTCGGGCCCCTGCCCAGAATGGGCAGCAATGGTTCCGAATCCTCTCCCACTGGAGGAGTTTGTCGTGACCGATGCCCAACCTTTGGAAAGTTCCCGGGGTCCAGGGGATGAGGCTGGGGACTTCCGGCAACTGTCTCAAGAGCTTTCAGTGGGTGAGGAGGAACGATGACGATGAGACACAGTTGTCTATCCCTCAGGTAGTAGTAATTGGAGTAAGTCCGAGGGAGGAGCGCACAGAGGATTCGAAGGAAGAGCAGCAGGACGATGAGGTGACTGACCCCACCTGGTTTGCTACGCCTACTGAGGACAGGTCTTCAGAGGGGGAGGCAAGTGAAGCAGCAGGGCAGGTTGGAAGAGGCAGCGCGGTGGCCCGGGGTAGCGGCAGGGCCAGACCGAATAATCCACCAACTGTTTCCCAAAGCGCCCCCTCGCGCCATGCCACCCTGCAGAGGCCGAGGTGCTCAAAGGTCTGGCAGTTTTTCACTGAGAGTGCAGACAACCGACGAACAGTGGTGTGCAACCTTTGTCGCGCCAAGATCAGCCGGGGAGCCACCACCACCAGCCTCACCACCACCAGCATGCGCAGACATATGATGGCCAAGCACCCCACAAGGTGGGACGAAGGCCGTTCACCACCTCCGGTTTGCACCGCTGCCTCTCCCCCTGTGCTCCAACCTGCCACTGAGATCCAACCCCCCTCTCAGGACACAGGCACTACCGTCTCCTGGCCTGCACCCACATCCTCAACTCCGCTGACTGACCTCGGCCCCATCCAGCAATGTCTCTCAGCGCACCGTCCAGCCGTCGCTGGCGCAAGTGTTGGAGCACAAGCGCAAGTACGCCGCCACGCACCCGCACGCTCAAGCATTAAACGTGCACATAACCAAATTTATCAGCCTGGAGATGCTGCCGTATAGGGTTGTGGAAATGGAGGCTTTCAAAGGTATGATGGCGGCGGCGGCCCCGCGCTACTCAGTTCCCAGTCGCCACTACTTTTCCCGATGTGCCGTCCCAGCCCTGCACGACCACATCTCCCGCAACATTGTACGCGCCCTCACCAACGCGGTTACTGCCAAGGTCCACTTAACAACGGACACGTGGACAAGCACAGGCGGGCAGGGCCACTATATCTCCCTGACGGCACATTGGGTGAATTTAGTGGAGGCTGGGACAGAGTCAGAGCCTGGGACTGCTCACGTCCTACTCACCCCCAGTATTGCGGGCCCCAGCTCGGTGGTGGTATCTGCGGCGATGTATGCTTCCTCCAATAAACCACCCTCCTCCTCCTCCTATGCAACCTCTGTCTCGCAATCAAGATGTGTCAGCAGCAGCACATCGCCAGCAGTCGGTGTCGCGCGGCACGGCAGCACAGCGGTGGGCAAGCGTCAGCAGGCCGTGCTGAAACTACTCAGCTTAGGAGATAAGAGGCACACGGCCCACGAACTGCTGCAGGGTCTGACAGAGCAGACCGACCCCTGGCTTGCGCCGCTGAGCCTCCAACCGGGCATGGTCGTGTGTGACAATGGCCGTAACCTGGTGGCGGCTCTGCAGCTCGGCAGCCTCACGCACGTGCCATGCCTGGCCCACGTCTTTAATTTGGTGGTTCAGCGCTTTCTGAAAAGCTACCCACGCTTGTCAGACCTGCTCGGAAAGGTGCGCCGGCTCTGCGCACATTTCCGCAAGTCCCACATGGACGCTGCCACCCTGCGGACCCTGCAACATCGGTTTCATCTGCCAGTGCACCGACTGGCTCGGAAACAGGCGGGGGAAGACAGTATGTCGCTGGATAGTCAGAGCACCCTCCTGTCTATATCTCAGCGTGTTGAGGAGGAGGAGGAGCATGAGGAGGATGAGGAGGAGGGGGAAGAGACAGCTTGGCCCACTGCTGAGGGTACCCATGCTGATTGCCTGTCATCCTTTCAGCGTGTATGGCCTGAGGAGGAGGAGGAGGAGGAGGTGGATCCTGAAAGTGATCTTCCTAGTGAGGACAGCCATGTGTTGCGTACAGGTACCCTGGCACACATGGCTGACTTCATGTTAGGATGCCTTTCTCGTGACCCTCGCGTTACACGCATTCTGGCCACAACGGATTACTGGGTGTACACACTGCTCGACCCACGGTATAAGGAGAACCTTTCCACTCTCATACCCGAAGAGGAAAGGGGTTCGAGAGTGATGCTATACCACAGGACCCTGGCGGAAAAACTGATGGTAAAATTCCTATCCGATAGCGCTAGTGGCCGAAGGCGCAGTTCCGAGGGCCAGGTAGCAGGAGAGGCATGTACAGCACAGGCAGGGGAACACTCTCTAAGGCCTTTGACAGCTTTCTGGCTCCCCAGCAAGACTGTGTCACCGCTCCCCAGTCCAGGCTGAGTCGGCGGGAGCACTGTAAAAGGATGGTGAGGGAGTACGTAGCCGATCGCAACGTCTGTCCTCCGTGACGCCTCTGCCCCCTACAACTACTGGGTGTCGAAGCTGGACACGTGGCCTGAACTCGCGCTCTATGCCCTGGAGGTGCTTGCTTATCCTGTGGCTAGCGTCTTGTCAGAGAGGGTGTTTAGTGCGGCTGGGGGAATCATCACAGATAAGCGTACCCGCCTGTCAACCGACAGTGCCGACAGGCTAACACTCATCAAGATGAACAAAGGCTGGATTTCCCCAGACTTCTCTTCTCCACCAGCGGACAGCAGCGATACATAAACAATACGTAGGCTGCACCCGCGGATGGAAGCATTGTTCTGTATCATCCTCAAAAACGTGGACCTTTTAGCTTCATCAATCTGTGTATAATATTCATCCTCCTCTTCCTGCTCCTCCTCCTGAAACCTCACGTAATCACGCCGAACGGGCAATTTTTCTTAGGCCCACAAGGCTCAGTCATATAATTTTTGTAAACAATTTTTATACGTTTCAATGCTCATTAAAGCGTTGAAACTTGCACCTGAACCAATTTTCATCTTAACTGGGCTGCCGCCAGGCCTAGTTACAAATTAAGCCACATTAACCAACGCGATTAATGGGTTTCACCTGCCCTCTTGGTTGGGCATGGGCAATTTTTCTGACACACATTAGTACAGTTGGTACACCAATTTTTTGGGGCCCTCGCCTACAGTGTAATCCAATAAATTTTTTGCCCACCTGCATTAAAGCTGACGTTACATCAGCTGTGCTGGGCACTGCAATGGGATATATTTATGTACCGCCGGTGGCTTCCTGGCACCCACCCATGCTGTCAGTCCACACGGAGTTGTAACTGCATGTGTCCACTTCTAAAGAACCCCAGTCTGACTGGGGCATGCAGTGTGGGCCGAAGCCCACCTGCATTAAACATGACATTACCTCAGCTGTGATGGGCAATGCAATGGGATATATTTATGTACCGCCGGTGGGTTCCAGGGAGCCACCCATGCTGTCGGTCCACACGGAGTTGTAACTGCATGTGTCCACTTCTAAAGAACCCCAGTCTGACTGGGGCATGCAGTGTGGGCCGAAGCCCACCTGCATTAAACATGACATTACCTCACCTGTGATGGGCAATGCAATAGGATATATTTATGTACCGCCGGTGGGTTCCAGGGAGCCACCCATACTGTCGGTCCACACGGAGTTGTAACTGCATGTGTCCACTTCTAAAGAACCCCAGTCTGACTGGGGCATGCAGTGTGGGTCGAAGCCCACCTGCATTAAACATGACATTACCTCAGCTGTGATGGGCAATGCAATGAGATATATTTATGTACCGCCGGTGGCTTCCTGGCACCCACCCATGCTGTCGGTCCACAGGGACTTCACAATAGGGAGTTGTAGCTGCCTGTGTCTATGAATTAAAAACCCCGGTCAGGTTGGGGCATGCAGTGTGGGCCGAAGCCCACCTGCATTTAATCTGACGTTAGCTCTGCTGTCCAGGGCACTGCAATGGGATACATTTATGTACAGCCGGTGGGTTCCAGGGAGCCACCCATGCTGTGGGTGCACACGGAATTCCCATTGCGGAGTTGTACCTGCCTGTGACTATTTATAAAAAAAGGCGGTCTGACTGGGGCATGCAGACACCTTGACAGAATGAATAGTGTGTGGCACATAGGTTTCCCATTGCTATGCCCACGTGTGCAGCTCCTGTTGGCGGTGGCACAGGATTATATTTCTTATTGCTTCTGTACAGCATTGTGGGCTATCGCCCCGCCCCTTTTAAAGAGGGTCGCTGCCTAGCCGTGCCAACCCTCTGCAGTGTGTGCCTGCGGCTCCTCGTCATGGCAGACGCACTTATCTCAGCTGTCATTCAATAGCTGAGAGCTGCCCCTGATTGGTCCTTGCGCTGAGCCAATCAGAGGCAGCACTCACTCACCCATTCATGAATTCATGAATGGGTGAGTGAGAGCTGCCTCTGATTGGTGAGGGCTGTGACCAATCAGAGGCAGCCTATTCAGCAGGTGGGGATTTTAAATCCCCGCCTGCTGAATACTACAGAGAGCAGTTCATGAGAACTGCCGGCCGGCCGCGGCTGAACTCCGGCTGCAGGGACAAGGTGAGTATATATATATTTTTTATTTTTACACATTTTTGGATGGTTTTCAGGCAAGGGCTTATATTTTTAAGCCCTTCCCGAAAATTCATCCTGCGCTCGCCGGCAGCCCATTGCTTTTAATGGAGCCGGCTGTATTGCCGGCTCAATTGAATTCAATGGGCGAACATCGTTCTTCTCTGCCACAGCTGTTACAGCTGTGGCAGAGGAGAATGATCTTTATAGTATATGTTCTCAATGGGGTCGGCGCTGCTGCCACCGGCCCCATTGAGCGCATATATAGAACACAAGGAATCGCAGAATGCAGATAGGCGCGATCTGCGATTTGTCGTGTCCTATAATTTACCGCATATCCGCATAAAAAGCGGACATGTGACCGATCCCATTGCGAAGCAATGGTTCTATATATGCGCAGATCGCGTCTGACCGAAGCCTTAAATAAAGCTTCAGGCCCATGTAAATTGACACGAAATAGCACTATTGTGATAAGGGGCAATATATATTTCCTCCTGGCCTTTCTACCACTCAGATCAAAAATTATTTGGTTAATATAAACCCCAACCCCTCAGCCATCAAAAGCGCACCTCAATTAGGTGGAAGCAGTTCCCAATCTGAACCAGCTATACCTTCTCAATCCAGTTTTCCTATATCCTCTTCTTCATCCTTATCCTGCTTATCTCTTGCCACATCACAGATACTTACTATACAGCTGACTCTTATTGCCTCTTCAGAAAACCAACTAGTTTTCAAAACCAGCATACGATTAACTACACCCATTTTTCTAGGACAGTCCAGTCTCCCAATTGAGACCAGTAAAAATCCCTAAGAGGATCGTAGTAGATGATGATGAAGTCTTATATAACAGCAGTGAGGATGATTTGCAAATATGCAACCTGTTCTTCCACACATTAAGTGAGGTAGCAGTCCTCAAAAAAAGGACTGTCATTTACTCCAACTCCAACATTCTCAAATTTCAATTGAGTAAAGAACATCAATTTATTCTCAAGGAAGCTAGTTTTCTATCATGTTATATGAGCTAAACAGGATACATGGAAATCAGAATGATCTTTCAGCTCTGGAGAGTTTGGTAGACCTCTTATAGGAAAATGACGCATATTATTTAGGCAGAGTCATTAGTCTGCAGTGGTGGCTGTTCTATAAAGCACAGTATACAACATA
Organism: Eleutherodactylus coqui; assembly: GCF_035609145.1. NCBI lineage: Eukaryota > Metazoa > Chordata > Amphibia > Anura > Eleutherodactylidae > Eleutherodactylus > Eleutherodactylus coqui. The sequence continues at coordinate 61,412,987 of NC_089845.1, read as the reverse complement.
TTGCAGCAGCATTGAATGATATAAAAATCCAAATAACGGCTTTTGAGCGATAGCCGTTGCGTCTAAATACGCACTTACCATGCACTCTTCGTCCATCGCTGAGTTCAGCTCAGCAAAAAATCCATCGTGTCTGATAAGAGGAATGGCATGCTGTGTTCTCTGCAGGCAGCACTGATAGCATTGTATGCAACCGGCAACCCTGGGGAGAATAAAAGCGAAGTATTTAGAGAGCAGACCACCCACTGTTCTCTAAATACATGCAAATGATGCTTGCTAGCTACTAATGGGCTGATTAGCCCATTAGTAACTAATGCAAAATGATTGCTTAAAACTGTCAGTTTCTGACAAATTTTGTGCGATCATATTTGCGTGTAAATGGACCTTTACTAGGACCAGCATTGTATATGACTGTCTAAGTAAAGAGTTTAATAAAATGCAAACAGCATGTAGTCTTCAAATGCTTCAATACTTTATCAAAGTTCTTCAATAAATACTGCCAAAACGATCACCCAGTGTGAAAAATATCCATATCGTGTTTCAAACACAATCAGAAGTAATGGAGGCAGAAGAGATGATGTAATTACTGTGTGCACCTTATTTATTACATGGTTATGCTAGTGAACTTCGGAATGCAGGTGCGCAGGCATCCTTTGGAAGCAACTCTAAGTAAAGAGCACATTTGAGTGATGTGCACCAAATGTATTATGAAGCACCTGGACCCAGTGTCCAAAAGAGCAGCCTATTCTGGCAGAGGTAAAGAATAGAGATGAGCGAGCACCCAAATGCTCGGGTCCTCGTTATTCGAGTTAAGCTTTTCATAAAATTCAAGAGCTCTACTCAAGAAATTAACCCCATTGACTGCAATGGGAGACTCGAGCATTTTTGTATGTGGGACGCCGGGTCCCGAGCTTTTTTCTTTTCTTTCTTGGTTCGTGTTCTTTCTCTCTCTCTTTCTCTCTCTCTCTCGCTCTCTGTCTGTCTCTCCCAGCCAAAAAATTTGCCATTGGCGCGTGCTGTGTCACGGCGGGGAGGGGCCAAAACAGGCAAATCACAGCGGGGAGGAGCCAAAAACTGGGGCGGGGTCAAACACGGTGAGATGCTCGTTCGAGTAACGAGCACCATCGAGTACGCTAATACTTGAACGAGCAACAAGCTCGGCAGAGTACGTTCGCTCAACTCTAGTTAAGAACAATGCAGGACATATAGAATAGTAGAACTGTACTGAACTGCAGAAAGGTGCTTATAGACTTGTAGTATTCTACTGTAGAAAGGCATTACCAGACAGCCAATCAGTATATGCACTTCAGTCATAAAGGTGTTTCACCAGTAAAATGACCATATTGATTGGCTGGAACTTGCAGCCATTAGCGCACACCATAGAGAAGCAGTGTCTGTGATATTGTACTGTATGTTGAATATAGTTACAATGCCCCCCCCCCAAAAAAAAATAAATTATACAACGTATGTTGAAAATGTCATTTATGAGCTATGATAATTTAATTATGTCACTATAGACTGTAGATGCAAAGTGTTTCCAAAATATATTTTTTTTCAATATTTAAAAAAATGTTCATATTAAAAAAAAACAATAAAAAATCCCATACTTAATTGTCCTGGGTCCTTGCCCCTCCAGCACTGTACCTCCATTCTCTCTGCCGGTGTTGTGTTTAAAGACTGCAGTTGATTGGATCACAGGCTGCTGCAGCCTATCATTGAGCTCTGTGGTTGACTTCTGAGGTTTGTGATTGGTTGCAGTAGTCTGTGATGTCCCATTCACATACTGTCTCTGCAGCCTGTAAGGAGACCAAGCAGCATGCAGGAGGATGGAGAACTGGAGGGGTGGGGACCTGGGTTAGGTGAATATAGGACTGTTTTAAATTCTTTTTTAAATAGGCAGCCTATTTTAAATAAATAAACCTTGAAACGTGCTTCAACCCCTTGGAGTCACAGCCAGTTTTAGCCTTATGTCCTGATTTTTCGACCTCGAAGCTTCACTTTTTGAGGTAATTACTGTGGAAAGCTTTCATTATCTAAGGGCTTCTGAGATAGTTTTTGTGATGCATTGTACTTTCTCAGTGATACATTTTGGGCAATATATTTTACGTTTATTTAAAAAAAATCCAAAATGTAGAGAAAATTTTCACTGGTTAGTATTGTTGCCTTGCAGTGTGGGGTCCTGGGTACGAATTTGAACAAGGACAACATCTGCATTGCGTTTGTATGTTCTCCCTACATTTGGGTTTCCTCCCACACTTCAAAAGCATACTAATAGTTAAATATAAATTGTGAGCCCCAGTGGGTACAGAAAATATTAAGTGTAGTGATCAGCGAGCATACTCGCTAAGGACAATTACTCGATCGAGCATTGCCCTTAGCGAGTATCTCCCCGCTCGGGAGAAAAGGTTCGGCTGCCGGCGCGGGTGACAGGTGAGTTGTGGCCATAAGCAGAGGGGAGCGGGGGGGGGGATGCCCTCCGTTCCTCCCCGCTCTCCCTCGCCGCCGGCAGCCGAATCTTTGCTCCCGAGCGGGCAGGTACTCGCTAAGGGCAATGGGTAATTGTCCTTAGCGAGTATGCTCGCTCATCTGTAATCAAGTGCAATAAAGTGCTGCCTAATATTTATGTGCTATATAAAAGAGATTATTCTGAAACACAGGAAGAATATACAAACTCCATGTAGATGTTGTTCATTGGCAGATTTGAATCTTGGACCCCAACGTCACTGTAGGGCCACCACTTTATTCTTCTTTCCGTGGGTTTGGCTGAGATGCTGTGCCCAAGGTTTGGTTTCACTCCAAACTGAACTTTTAGCAAAGTTTGTCTAGCAAAGGATTTGAGTGGCTTGGTTTGCTCATCACTATTATTGTTTAAGATTGTCTAAATGATCCACTAATAGAGATGAGCGAACCTACTCGGACACGCCCCTTTTTCGCCCGAGCGCCGCGATTTTCGAGTACTTCCGTACTCGGGCGAAAAGATTCGGGGGGCGCCGTGGGTGAGTGGGGGGTTGCAGCGGGGAGTGGGGGGGAAGAGGGAGAGAGAGAGGGCTCCCCCCTGTTCCCTGCTGCTACCCCCCGCTCCGCCACGCCTCCCCCCGCCCCCGGAAGTACTCAAAAACCGCGGTGCTCAATGGAGTAATTACTCGAAACGAGTATATTCGCTCATCTCTATCCACTAATTATTTATCGTAAAATAAGTTGTCCTACAAATAAATGTATGAAGATCACAAAAAATGTAGCAAATTTTTTTATTTTCAATAATTTTTTAAGATACTTCTGTTAAGATATTGCTGTCACAATCTGGAAACGGTGCATCCTTTTGATTCTCTTTTAGAACATCCACATAATGTATCCATAATGACAGTGTTCATATATGCTGATTAGACATCCCTCTGCTTGTATCTTCTTGTACTGAGCTGGCAGAGTGATTCCTACCATTAGGCCTCCTTCCCATGAACGGATTTCCGCCGCGTAATTCATGGTGAAAATCCGCTGCGTTGCCCGCTGCTATTAGGTTCTATTTAACCTAATAGCTCAATGCTCACGGTGCGGAATTCCACCGCGGAATTCCGCACCGAGAAATCTTCCGTCCTCACCCGCGGCATGCTCTATTTGCCGCGGGTGTACGCGCGGCCGGCTTCCATTGCAGTCAATGGAAGCCGTCTGTTCACGCTATCTTCCGTGACGCGGTGGGCGTGTCATTTGACGCGGCGGCGGTGGGCGGGGAAGCATCATGCGGGAGCGAGGATGCCAGATCCGCTGGTAAGTATGGGGTCTCTGGGGGGCGCCATGACGGGCTTCGCCGCGGAATATTCCGCGGCGGAGCCCGTCACGGCCGTGTGCAGCCGGCCTTATACAGACCAGTCGATAAGAATTGGTTCACTAGAAGTACCATTTCAGCTCCAATGGATGGATACATTAGGTGGATGTTCCGGGAAGAACGTAAAAGAACATCAGGGTAACGCATCAAAACTTTGTAACAGCAATATCTATTGTAGACACAGGAGCATTTTTTTAAATTATTCCAATTAAACATTTGTTATATTTTTAATAATACAACAAATGTAATAATTAATTATGGGACAGCTCATTTAAATGAAAGGTACATTACTCTCAATGTACTAAATCTAGCTGTGTTTGAGTTTAATAATTGAAATTCCACTTACATTTATAAAATAAACACAATAAAAATATCTTACCTGAAACCAATAATTAATAGAGATGAGCGAACGTTATTGTTTCGAGTAATTACTCGATCGAGCACCGCGATTTTGGAGTACTTCAGTACTCGAGTGAAAAGTACTCGGGGGCGCTGTGGGTGAGTGGGGGGTAGCAGCGGGGAACAGGGGGGAGCCCTCTCTCTCTCCCTCTCCCCCCACTCCCCGCTGCAACCCCCCACTCACCCACGGCGCCCCCCTGAATTTTTTCAAATCGCGGTATTCGGGCGAAAAAGGGGCGTGGCCGAGCACGTTCGCTCATCTCTAATAATTAACACATCTTGGCATTAAAAACTGTAATAATCCACACAATAAAGGAAAAAATGTTATTTCTATCAACCAATGAATGGTGTAAAACACAGAAAAGGCAAAATTACATTATAACAATCCATATGAAATAAAGGGTTATTCCGGTTATAAGCAATTAAACTCCATCATCACCTATAAACTAGGTAGGCAATAACTGCAGGATTGGTGGGAATCTGACTCCTGTGACCCCACTAATGGTCAAAAGGGGTACCTTGTAGAGATGAGCGAGCGTACTCGGAAAAGCACTACTCGCTCGAGTAATTTCCTTTATCCGAGTATCGCTGTGCTCGTCCCTGAAGATTCGGGTGCCGGCACGGAGCGGGGAGCTGCAGGGGAGAGCGGGGAGGAACGGAGGGGAGATCTTTCTCTCCCGCCCGCTCTCCCCTGCAGCTCCCCGCTCCGTGCCGGCACCCGAATCTTCAGGGACGAGCACAGCGATACTCGGATAAAGCAAATTACTCGAGCGAGTAGTGCTTTTCCGAGTACGCTCGCTCATCTCTAGTACCTTGTCCTCAGAAAGAACAATGTGCATTTCCTCAGAGCACGTGCGCTGCTGCTCCATTGCAGTCTGTGGGACTGATAGGGACAGGTGAGTTTCCTGCAAAGCCCTCATACAGCTTTGTGGAAGAAAAGCAAAAGGTTATGGCAGTGGGCATGTTTTCTAGCTATCGCAAAGCACGGAATTAGCATGCTTCATGTTTTTCCTAAATTCAGCAATTAAATATGCTTTGGACAAACCATACTTGTTAGAGAATTCCATTAGCAATAAACTGATCACAAAGTGTTCATCTGCTGGGACTCCCAGAAATCAGCAGTAATCTACTGGGTAGCCCAGCAGTGAGTTTTTAATTTCCATGTAACTTCACAGCAGGAGAAGCTTAAAATTAACAAACAATTTTATAATAGGATATATAAAAAGGGTTCTAAACTAGACAACCCCTTTAAGAATAATGTTTAAGACACTGTATATTATTGTTGTGTTTTCAGGGAATTTAATGATTTACAATGCTTAGAGGGTAAAATTTGTTCCTAATGTAAAGGTTTGCTGCCCTTTGAGATAATACCCTTGTGCCATCTTAAGGGTGCGTTCACACGAGCGCATAAACAGCGCGTTTTTGCGACCAAACATATATACGTGACCATCTGAGGCAATGGTTTCGAATGTATTCGTTCACATGGGCGATTTTACGGCGCGTAAAAACGGCAACCCGCGGAAAAACGGAACATATGCGACCGAAATACGCGCCAACGCATATTCGATCGCCGAAAAGACCGTTTGAAAAGTAGGAACAAACGAAAATACGCTTTCTAGCTCTGGTCGTGATCGGCGAAAAACGTTCTTTCCGGCGATTATACGCTGCGCTCATGCGAACGTAAATACGCCTACGCTCGTGTGAACGCACCCTAATGCTGTAAGAGTTGGGCGCAGAGGAGTGCCCCCTGACTAGACAAAGATGAGAAAGTCAAGTATCTACCCGCACAAAGAAATAGATGGTTTTGAAATATGTAATCCAGAGCAACAGACGTCTAGACATGGGAGTTGTTTTATGTGGCTGTGGATGCAATCAGGGGGCATATCTAAAGACTCATGGGCCCGAGTGCAAAGGTTTATCTTGGGGCCCCCCAACTTCTCTTAACCCCTTAATGCAGAGGCATAACTTGATGCTTCTGGGCCCCAATGTGAAACCTCTAACAGGGCCCCCAACTATAATGCTTTATTCATAATACTAGTAATTATTAAGAAATTATAGTACAGTGGTTCTGAGGGGCAATACGCCACACAGCTGTGCTACATAGTACATGCATTATGATCCCCACACATCACACACACAGCTCTACTACATCCATTCTGACCCCACACGACACATTACACACACAGCTCTACTACATGTCACACAGCTGTAGTACATCCATCTTGATTCCCACACATTACACACACAGCACATTACACACACAGCTCTATTACATGCATGCTGACCAAGCACATTACACACACAACTCTGCTACATCTTACATCCATTAACATCCATTCTGACCCCACATAGCACATGACACATATAGCTCTGATACATCCTGATTCACACACACACACAGCTCTGTTATTCCACACTTCACCAGACTCCTGGATATAGTGATCACTCCTGGTCATGTGATTCCTGACTTCACCCACACAAGTGATCACATGACGGTGACATCATCACAGGTCCTGGTAGTACCTGCTCTAGATTTATCCAGTATATGGTACTTTCTACCAAACTGCACTATGGCTCCTCCCACATCAGTGATGTCACCACAGATCTTTCAGCCCACCGGATCTCTTTCACCAAACTGCACAATGGCTCCTCCCACAGCAATGACATCACCACAGGCCCTTTAGCCCACCGGATCTCTGTGGTGGCGGTAGATCAGTGTCTTCTGTCCGGCTGTATTGCCGGCTCCATTGAATTCAATGCGCTGGACAGCTCTGGCCCGTTTCTATTGAAACGCGGCTAGGAGCAGTTTTTTCGGGCGATTTTTCGGTCACGCAATTTGCGGATGCGCCCGTGTGACTAAGGCCTAAGGGTGCTTTTTTGCATGTACTGAAATATTTCGCAACATGCAGTGGAATATTTTGGTACTCTTGAAAGCACCCTCTTATGCTAACTTGATATTTGTCCTGTAATAGAAATCTTGATTAACATCCCATTTACTGTCCTAACAATGTTTACTTTCTAAATATGGAATATATGTATATTAGAGATGAGCGAGCATACTCGCTAAGGACAATTACTGGAGCGAGTATTGTCCTTAGCGGGTACCTGCCAGCTCGGAAGAAAAGATTCGGGTGCTAGCGGGGGTGAGCGGTGAGTTGCGGGAGTGAGCAGGGGGAGTTGGGGAGAGAGAGGGAGAGAACCCGAATTTTTTCTTCTGAGCAGGCCAGTACTCGCTAAGGACAATAATAATAATAATAAACTTTATTTGTATAGCGCCAACATATTCCGCAGCGCTTAAGACAATGCTTGCTTGAGTAATTGTCCTTAGCGAGTATGCTCGCTCATCTCTAATGTACATATATTATTCACTTGTCAAATATATATATATATATATATATATATATATATATATATATATATATATACTGTATATATATACTGTATATAACAAAGCTGAAAACCTGTATGCAACCACTACTGAGCTTTACAATCCTCCTACTGGCCAATGTATTCCAATTGTAAAGCTGTAATTCTAGTCTTCACAGTGTATTAAATTTGAGAATTGTAAATCTTTATGAATAAATTAAATTGCTAAAATGGGCTTAGAATACGTAAATGTAGAATACCATTCACACGATCTGTAATAATGTTTTGCATTAGATTGTACATCTAGCATTACATGAATTAGAAATGTTACTGGAAAAATTCTTGTAAAAAAAAAACTTTAAGTGGTCATTTAAAGGCATTGCTTTTGAATAGCACCAATATCCGAGACAAATTTGTAAATGACAAGTGAATGAAAGACCTGTCAAGTTACCATAAAGTGAATGGGAAAAGGGCAAGCTGAAGAGCTGTAATCCCTAGTGTGTACCTCAGAGCATTTTAGAAAGATACCCATTTGTCATCATTTAGCTGGAGCATGTTCTTGTTTTCCATTTCAGGCATTTTTCCAATAAAAAAAAAAACCTCTCTCTGTTTAACCAATGAAATATTATTCTCTCGATAATTCCACATGTCAATATCTTAGTATTGCTTAGTGACACACAACTATATTTTTTTCTTTACAATACCATCCTCCCAAATGAGTATTTTCTCATATCGATATGGTTAAGTGATCATCAAATATGAAGCGGTCATATATCTCCTCTTATTATTATGTTAGACAATGCTATTATACCCTACAGTGCAATTAAAGAGCAGGTTCGTTGAAGGCGCAATCTACAGGTAACTGACATAAACTGTTACAGTATATATAGTTAGAAAGTCAGCATATTTTATAACATTCCTTTATGTTAAACTGAACATAATGTTACACATATTTACAACTGTATATTAAGAACGCAGCTGTTATGGGACTTGGACGTTGCAAACGAAGACACCTATAAAATGCTTATTGGCTTTGCAGTTCTAAAACTGTTTGGGATGCTATAGGCATCATCGCTGATGATGATGATGTACTGTAGTACGAGAACCTTGTTGTTAATTTGATATTAGAGATGAGCGAGCACCCAAATGCTCGGGTCCGCGTTATTTGAGTCGAGCTTTTCGTAAAATTTGAGAGCTCTACTCGAGTAACGAACCCCATTGACTACAATGGGAGACTCCAGCATTTTTGGATGTGGGACGCCGGGTGCCAAGCTTCTTTTTTTTTTTTTCTTGGTTCGTGTGTGTTCTCTCTCTCTCTCTCTCTCTCTCACGTCACAGCGGGAGGAGCCAAAAACTAGGGCGGTCTCGAACACGGCATGATGCTCGTTCAAGTAACGAGTACCATCGAGTACGCTAATACTCGAACTAGCATCAAGCTCAGCAGAGTACATTCACTCAACTCTATTTGATACCCTATAGCGAAGATCAGATCTTTAAAAATGCTCTTGCCTTTTGAATATCTAAAATCTTAAATGATACTGATTAGATGTGAATCTCAAACATGATGGCTCTACCATCTCTATACTCAACCAGTCAGTATCCTCAAGATGTCTAATGTATATTTAGATGGTTACATTGTAAATACCATGTTAATATCTGACTGATTAGCTGTTAACTGGGGAGAAAGTAGCAAGCTAATGGAGAATGGCTGAGAACAGCGGAACTCATACACTCACCTTTACTGGTTGTGTAGTAGCTACAGGAGCTTGCAGGCTTTAAAAAAGATAGATGCTCCAAGGTCCAGATGTCATTGGGAACTCCTAGGGGCTGTCAGAATTTCCAGTAGGGCAGTGAGCCAAGCAAAGAAAGGAATGAAATCACACGGGACTGAGCTTACAAGAAAAGTAAAGCAATCAATGTGTAATTTTTCTTCTTATGATAGTTTATTAGTACTTTTAAACAATTCACAGAAAAAGGACAAATCAATTCAAAAATCAAAGAGGATGGCCAAACTTACTGGTATACTGATACAGATACAAGGGGAGGTATAGACACCACATCCTTCAGCATACAGACAGCCAAATTGCTATATGTAAGAGCTTATACAAAATACTGTTGAACAACCACTCATATGCCTGTGACATATTGGGTGGAGGGGCTTAGTATTATACTTTTGTATAGATAAGGCATAGAAAGGATACCAGTGATGCCAATATGATCCCCCAGCATTTTCAAGCCAGATTGTTTTATGCAAAAGTAATGATAAATACCATAAATACAAGGTGTTGGTTAACATTTTGGCCAAAATACGCAAGCTTACAACCCAAGTCAAAAGTCAGGTTATCCTGCAAGTAACGACACTAAAATTAGTTTAGGGACTCACAAAATAACAAGAACCCTTGATGTGGGGTGTGAGCTTGTGCATTTTGGCCAAAATATTAATTAATACCATATATCCTTATGTTTGCAGAAAGCAGCTTGTCTTTAAAATGCTTGAGAAGCCTGGGATGTCAGTAGTACTGTGTCCAACTTGTGAGGGGCAGGACCAACCACTGGATCAATTAGTATGGGCATCATTATTAGGCTTTAAGTCTACATGGTGCAGTACACCTGTTGGGTTGACTGACATGACTGATACTCTTTCCATGCCTTATATATATGCTACTATAAAGCTGAGCAACCACTACCTCGAATATGTGGCAGACATGTGAGTGGTTGTTCATCAGTATTCTGTACCTGTGAAGCTCCTCTATATAGCAAACTAGCTGTCTACATGCTGTTTACAAGGGGTGTTTATATCTATGTTTGTATCTGTTTCCGAATACTAATAAGTAAAGCCACCTTCTGTGGGTTTTATTAGTAGCTATATCCTTCGAACAGATAATGTGTTTCAGGCCACTTTGGCCCTCTTCTTCAGATCAGTCAGAGTTCTATGTGATGTCATTTCTTTAGTTGGTTCATCAAACTGATCAGGATATTGTGCAACAAAAGACCATCAATATTGTGTGTTGTAAACCTTATAAAAGTGCTGCTTACAGCTTTAAGAACTAAGCTTGACACCGTACGAATAAAGCTATGTGTAAGAATCAATTAGCTTTTTTGCCTACCATTTTCTTTTAACGATAAAAAAAATTGAGCAGAAATATGGACATTCATAAGACACCATAGAAACTTTGCAACTAAGTATATGCCACTAATTTGAGCAAACGCCACAAAAGAATCTAGAATCAATTCCATAATATCATACAACCTGCCTAAAGGACATGGACAACCATAGAAGCTCTGCACACGAAGATGAAAGATGAAAGTTTGAGAAAGGCACCAGTAACTAGTTGCCACATGATGTCATGAATTCCCATATCCAACACATAGGTACATTACAGTGATGCATCATGTACACAAAATCTCTGCCCTCTTAATCATCAACTTGATGGTAGCGATTCTAGTTATCCATAATGTACATTCACACTGTCTTGGCCATAGCATATCATCAACCATTCAAACCTTTCGTCACTGCAATTAGCTAACTCGCATATAGAAATTTACAGTTAAACCTTATGCACATTATAGTTAAAATAATAGATTTTAAAGTTCCCTAATGGAGTGAGAAAAAGATTTAAAATGAAATCAACAGAAAATACATAAAAAATAGAATGAACAGAAACTTTATTAAATACAGTTGGAATACTATGCATTGTTGTGGGCACCAGTACTAAAAAAAAACATATTGGGGCTTGAGTGAGTTGAAGGGTGGGCAATTAAAGTAATAAATGGAATTGGCAAACTAGAATACCCAGAGAGGTTATCAAAATTGGGGCTATTTAGTTTAGAAATATATGACAGAGAGGCCATCAGGGGTCAATACTATGATCTTTCCTATGCTCTTTTACTATCCAGGACTATAACCAGGGGGCATCCTCTAGGTCTAAAAAACAAAAACTTATACACCAACATAGAAGAGGGTTCTTTACTGTAAGAGCAGTCAGACTAAGAAACCTTACCTGAGGACGTGGTGATAGTGAATTTGCTAAATGAGTTCAAGAGGGGTCTAGAAGCCTTTCTTGAGTATAACAATATCACATGTTATAGTCACTAGATTACTTCAGAAGGGTTGTTGATTGGAGAACTTATTCTGATTGTCAGATATGGAGTTTTTTAATCTAAAGTGGGAAAAATTGGCTTATATTATATGTTTGTTTTTGCCTTCCACTGGATCAGCATTGCAGGATAATAGGCTGAACTACATGGATGCAAACTATTAGGTTATAAATAAAATAACAGAGGTATAGTGTAATATGTGTACATTAGCAGGCCTGGAGGTCTTCACTAGACCTTCATATGCCTGGACAGCTATTTGGTATCCTCTGATTGCATGGCTGAGTGCAAAACAGGTAGACCCTTCCTTTTATCCAACCACTTAGATGCTGCAATCATCATTGACCACGGCATCTAATAGGTAGGAAGGCTGAGATTGGAGTTATCTCTGATATCAGCCATTTCGGCAGATATCAGCTGTGCGACACATCAATGAAGTCAGTTGTAGCTTTAACCCCTTATCAACTTCCACCATACACATATGGCATGTGTTCGGTGTAATTACATATATAAAGCAGGTTCTGGGGGGGAGTCTGCTATATAGGCAGAGGTGTGGCTTGCATTCATAGCTGACAACTGGCCAGACCTACAAGGATCAGACACAACATCTATCTCTGCCATAAACCCTTTAGATGTCATTGCCATTTCTGATACTGGCTTTTAAATAGCCCAACAGAATGAGGGGGCTTCCTCTGCACCTCTCTCGCCAAGAATAGGACGTTAGTCCTCATGAAAAAAATACCTGTGTGAAAGGCTTCATTGAGGGTCAATGTGCTGTTCATATAATAAGTCCTAAAGAGCAATGATCAGAAAGGCTCCTAGGATTATAAATAACCTTTTAAATATATGGCATACCAATTTCATTGGACAATACAAAGTTAGCTTTAAATGCAGCATTATATAGTTATGTATTTCTATTCTAAGTACTCTGGTTATTGTTTTGTGTAACATGTAACACTATTATACTAGTCCACATACATTTTACCATGCACTATATAATGGCATTTTCCATTTTTACCATTGCCTGCAACACTTCAGTCAGCATTATAAAGTCTTTGTCATCACTCATTTTCAGTGCGCAAAGGGGAGCAATTGCAAGGCATCAAATCATCATCAAGTAAACCAGCATTGACACTAGTTAAAAAGAGAGATGAATGGTCAGCTGGGCTTTGCAGAAAATATTTCTCAAAGTATCTGACCTAATTCCCCTGGTACTCGACTAAAGCTTTGTATGGAATTCAATGCAATTGTCTGTATTTTTCATCGTTCACCCTTTCGGTTTCTAGGAGAGCATAAATATGAAACCAAATTCTAAAAAATTGATGTAACCAAACATTAAAAAAGTTATTTGATAATATGTAAACTGCTTTATATCATACAGATTGCAGGATCGCATAGGCTGCTTTCACACCTGCATTAGGCTTCGTTCACACGAGCGTTGTTTTGCACATGCGTCTGTGTGCACAAACCCATGCATCCACGCACGTGTCAAAACACGCATGAACGAAGCTGCATGTCTATTGCCGTTAATGGAGCCGCTGCTGCTGCTGGCGACTCCATTCAGCGCCCACCTGAAAAAGATAGGACATATGTGCACCATAGGTCCATGCCGCGTTGTAAATATTCCCCCTGGGGAGTCCCCTCATCACTGAACACTGTGACAGCACTGTGTTCAGTGATGAGGGGACTCCCCGCAGGGAAATATTTACGAGCAGCACGCACCTATGGTGCATGCATGTCCTATCTTTTGCAGGTGCGCGCGTTTGCACACCTGTAAAACACCGACATGTGAACACACCATGGGGACTAATGGTTCTAATAGACATGCGTTTTTTTGCGCAGGTATGTATGCACATAAACACGCTCGTCTGAATGAGGCATTATGGTCAGTTCAGGGTTTCCTTCTCTGCTCCGCTCCGAGAAAAACTGAAATCAAACAAAAATTTTTAAAAATTGATGTTTTTTTTTTCCTTTGATGTCAATGGGGTTTCAAAAAAACGGAAAGCAAATTGAAAAGCTTCTGCAATGGATGAAAAAATAGCACAGTCTGCAGCATAACGCCGGGCTCACAAGACCGTGTCAAATTCCGCATGTGGGAGTCCCGCAGTAGATACCGGCTGTGAGCCCGTACAGTGACCCTGCCTACGGCACAAAATTGTATTGGATATAACCCCATACGGAAACAAGTGGTCATCGGTCGTATAGCTTTTCTTTGCTTTTGTTTGTATTTTCGCGCCATCACTTAGCGATGACACAGGTACCCACAGCCCAAACACAATGTAATTGTGTATGGGTTGCGGGTATATCAGCGACCATGGAGCACAATAGGCTCTATGGCCATGGATTCCACAGTAAACTAGAACATGCAGCGTTTTAATTTCCGCAAGTGGATTAGAGCTATTCTGACCTTAGCATAATTGTGTAATCCAATGTATTTGATTGGGCTTTGTATTATTGCGAAAACCTAACAGAATGGAAGAAAAATGAAGCTTTTCCACTTTTTTGAAACCCCATTGAAATCAAAGGGAAAAAGAAGATCATTTTTTTCTGTTTTATATCTGCCTTTCTCCTCCAAAAATGGAGCACAGAGATATAAAAAAATGGAACTGAGCCCTAATGCAGGTGTGAAAGCAGCTATACTTTGCTAGGGGTGTCACCATAAAAAATGTGCCAGGCCAACATTGTCTTCAGCAGCGGAGATGGAGCTATCTAGTTAGCGTCACATTTGTCGAAGTAGCTATAAAACTAAATGGTTTAAGGTATTTGCATGATTTCTACGCTGTGAAGCACAAAGTTACAGCTTCTCTTAGTGCGCTGTACTGATCATACAGATCAATGCCATGTAATCAAGGGAGAACGTGCAGCTATAAACAGTTCTCAATGATTAGGCAAATCACTTTATAAGCACTTTGCCCAATCACTAATGTAGCAGTTACCGGGAAGTCTGGCACTATTGGGCCACCTTGACTGTGCACTCTAAGATACAAGGATCTTAGCAAGTTTTTTCATGTTAAAAAGGTGTCTTAAAATATAAAAATTATAATAAAAGAATTAACCAGTGACTTATTTTCCTATTGGAGTTATTACTTTCCCCGACTTTCACCTCTATCTAGAAAAGACCACCATGAGGAATTCTGCTGACCATTACTCTTCATGTCTATTCCCACCTTAAAAATGAAGAAGAGCATTTAAGTGGCATTAACATAGATCCTTAAAGGGTTGTACCACAAATACAACTACTGTTCATATGTCCTATTAGGGCATATAAACATCATAGAGAGGGATCCTCAGCTAGAGACCCCTTTAGAAGCTCTAACGGAAAGCTACTTTGTAAGAGCAACTCACATTCTGGTCGACTTTGAGCTGTTACTATATTACAAAGATGACCAATCATCTGAATGACTATCTTGTGATACATCACAATGGTCACAGCTTGGCCTAATAAAATGAGCTATTTGCTGGGGGTAAGAAGAGTGGGGTCCATGGCTCTCAGCTATTCGTCTAGGATCTCGCATTTTGAAAGGGTCTGTCTTTGATTGGTGGGAGAGTGCATCCTCTTTAGCATCTTTAGGACTAGTACAGTAAATGATAATTATGTTGAACCTAGAAAAGGACATCTGACTTGACATTGAATCAATTAGAGAACTTGGTGGAGGTACATTAAATTGGTATAGCTGGTCATTGGGAGAACTGCTCCTTCCAAAAGATGCCTCCATTCTTCTAAGATAAGTTTGATTAAGAGGTATGCCCAATCCTATAATTCTTTTCTTCATGAAAATCTGTTTTGGCCAGATAACCACAGGGGTGCATTTTATCAGTGAGTATCTTCTGGGATAGGATTATCTCTGGCGCAAATGAGGGTTCATCCACCTGAAAAAAGGGCAATGTAGTGTCAGGTTAGTTGAGAAGTGGAGAAGATAAAGAAAATCTTCTAAAAAAAAGTATTAGATGGATTTCAACCCACTTGTTCATGGCCACTTTTGGATGGCTTGGACCTTTGCCTAGAACCCAGTAGCATTTTTTGAGATTGCAGCAGAGATGATATTCCCTCTGTTAAGTTAAGACTTATTGGGCATACTTCCAATGACCACCTAGTGAACAGGAGAAGATGGAAATGTCATCAATAAACAAAAACAAAGTTATAGAGTATATCTCAGAATACATAATTGAAAAAAATTTTGGAACACCGAAGGTGCATTGCTGGGACAAAAAGAGCATTACTAAATGCTTGTAATTGTCACAGCAGTGGATGTGGTTCAACTGTGCCACAAAACCAATTCAGTTTATGGCTACATCTGGGGAGCTGCACCTGGAGTCCTATGGCTTTCACCCTTTAACGTTTAGTGACGAAGCCTGTTTGCGCCTTAGTAACGGAGCTAAATTTTGGAAATCTGACATGTGTCACTTAACATATCATAACACTGTAAAGGCTTTGCATATCCAAGTGATTCTGACAATTTTTTTTCGCCACATATTGTACTTCATTTAGGTGCTAAAAATAGACCGCTAGAACTTGTGTATATTTATTAAAAGTGCTAATATTGGGAAAATTTTGAATTACTTTACTCTGAGGCCTTAGTCAGACGGGCGTTTTTTCGCGCGATTTGCGCATGCGCATGCGTCCGGCAATTTTTTTTAAACCATTGCTTTGCAATGGTATCGGACACATGAGCGCTTTTTATGCGCTCATCCGATAAATTATAGAACAGAAATCGCAGATCGCACCTATCTGCGATCTGCGATTCCTGTTCTCTTCTCTATATACGCTCAATGGGGCCGGCGGCAGCAGCGCCGACCCCATTGAGAACATATAGAAGACAAATCATTCTTCTCTGCCACAGCTGTAACAGCTGTAGCAGAGAAGAACGATGTTTGCCCATTGAATTCAATAGAGCCGGCAATTCAGCCGGCTCTATTGAAAGCAATGGGCTGCCGGCGATCGCGGGATGAATTGTCGGGAAGGGCTTAAATATATAAGCCCTTCCCTGCAATTTATCCAGAAATGTGTAAAAATAAAAAAAATATATATACTCACCTTGTCCCGGCAGACGGAGTTCAGCGCAGCCGGCCTGCAGTGGGTGTGAGTGAGAGCTGCCCCTGATTGGCTCAGTGCTGAGCCAATCAGATGCAGCTCTCACTCACACCCATTCATGAATTCATGAATGGGTGTGAGTGAGAGCTGCCTCTTATTGGCTCAGCACTGAGCCAATCAGGGGCAGCTCTCATTCACACCCACTCACACCCACTGCAGGCCGGCCGCGCTGAACTCCGTCTGCCAGGACAAGGTGAGTATATATATATTTTTTATTTTTACACATTTCTGGATGAATTGCAGGGAAGGGCTTATATATTTAAGCCCTTCCCGACAATTCATCCCGCGATCGCCCGCAGCGCATTGCTTTCAATGGAGCCGGCTGTATTGCCGGCTCCATTGAATTCAATGCGCTGGACAGCTCCGGCCCGTTTCTATTGAAACGTGACTAGGAGCAGTTTTCTCGGGCGATTTTTCGGCCCCGGTCACGCGATTTGCGGATGCGCATCCGTCATGCGATCCACAAATCGCGGCAAAAAATGCCCGTGTGACTAAGGCCTGAATGCGCATTTAAAAACTTTCTTTTTTTTAACCATTTAGGAGACATACAAATTTAACATTACTTTTCAGCATTTTGAGGAACACTTTGTTTTCCTACACCAAGCCAAGATTGGAAAGGCTCATAGGTGTCAGAATGATAAATACCCCCACAAATGACCCCATTTTAAAAAGTACACCCCTTAATGTATTCAATGAGGGGGGTCATGAGTATTTTGACCCCACAGTTTTTTTTCAGGAATTAATGCAATTTAGAGCAGAAAAAATAAAATTTCATATTTTTGCAAATATGTCATTTTAAAGACATATTTGTTTCTATAGTGCACATAAAAATGAGGATTAACACCCCAAAATGGATACCCTTTTTGTCCTGTGTTCAGAAACATACCCATTGTGGCCCTAATCTTATGTCTGGATGCACAACGGGGCCCAAAATGAAAGGAGTAGTCAGTGGCTTTCAGAACAGAAATTTTGCTTGAAGGCCTTTTATGCCCCATAGCACACTTGTGGAGCTCTTGAGCGGCCAAAACCATAGAACCCCCCCACAAATGACCCCATTTTGAAAACTAGACCCCTTAGTAAATTTATCTAGGGATGTAGTGCCCATTTTGACCTCACAGTTTTTGAATGAATTTAAGCAAAGCAGAAGGAAAAATTATAAGTAATTCTGTAATTTAAAAAACAGTTTTTTTGTACAGCACACATATGAATGAAGACTTGCACCCCAAAATGGATACCCTTGTTTCTCTAATGTTCAGAGACATACCCATTGTGGCCCTAATATTATGTCTGGATGCACAAAGGGGCCCAAAATGAAAGGAGTAGTCGGTGGCTTTCAGAACATAAATTTTGCATGAAGGGGATTTAGGCCCCATTGCCCACTTGTAGAGCCCTTGAGCAGCCCAAACCATAGAGAACCCTCACAAATGATCCTATTTTAAAAACTAGACCCCTTAACGAATTCATCTAGGGGTCTACTGAGAATTTTTACCCTACAATTTTTGAATAAAACTAAGAAAAGCCGTAGGAAAAAATTATGATTTTCACTTTTTGGCAATTGTGTCAATTTAAAAACAGGTTTTCTTTTGTACAGCACACATATGAATGAAGACTTTCTCCCCAAAATGGATACCCCTGTTTGTGCCTTATTCAGAAAAATAACTATTGTGGCCCATTTCTGCTTACAGGACACATGGCTAGGCCTATAATTGAAGGAACACCCTTTGAATTAATTCCAGGCCCCATTGCCCACTTGTAGAGCCATTAAGCGGCCAAAACGTTAAAGAACCCCCCAAAATGACCCCACATTGAAAACTAGACCCCTTAACGAATTCATATAGGGGTGTACTGCATATTTTGATCCCACAGTATTTGAATAAATCTAAGTAAAGCCGAAGGAAAAAATTACGATTTTCATATTTTTGGCAATTGTGTCAATTTAAAAACAGCTTTTTGTGTACAGTGTACATAGGAATGAAGACGTTTACCCCAAAATAGATACCCCTGTTTGTCCCATGTTCAGAAACATACCCATTGTGGCCCTAATCTACTTACAGGACCCATGGCAAGGCCTATAATGGACGTAACACCCGTTGGATTGCACTGCACAACTAAATAAATTCCAGGCCCCATTGCTCACTTGTGAGGAAAAAAAAATTGACTCGCTAAAAATAAACCCCCCACACACCCTTTGCACTCTTTTTGGCATTCCCCAAATCTTAGATAAAAGTATTAATATAAACTGTGTGGTTTTTTTCGAAGACAGGGGTAATTACGGGGGCCTGTTGGGATAGGCAATAAAATTTGGTATCCCCGCTCTTTTCATCCTTTTTCGGTGGTATTTCTTGACCTCAGTGGCAGGGATGGGGTCTAAAAAGGGGCGCTCTGTGAGTCTCTGTAAGCTTGCGGAGGTGCTGCGGTCTCACACAGTAGGTGCTCAACAAGCTGCTCCTGGAACTGCTGGAAGGCAAGCGTTCCCGGGGCTTCTTGTAAGTTACGTATTACAGGTGGCAGTCTAAATAATGCTGGGCTCACACGGCTGTAAGGGGAATATGCTTGTGGAGGCCCGCAGCGGATCCAAGCTGTGAGCCGGCCGTGGCGCTGCATGCAGACGGGTAATGTACTGCGCATAACTGCCTACTCATGCAGGCGGTCATGCGCAGTACACCGTCTTTTGTTTGTATTTCCCATGCCGTCGCTTAGCGATGACATGGGTACTCGCAGCCCATATACAATGTAGCTGCATATGTGCTGCGGGTATATCTGCGACCATGGAGCACAATAGGCTCTATGTCATGGATATCCACGGTAAAATAAAACCTCCCTGACTCCGGCGCATGTGTCCCGCATTTTGCCGGCGATCGCCTGCGCAGAATTTCGGGAAGGTCCTCGGAGGAGAAACGCATGGGGCTTTAAATACGGAGGCCTCTGGTAAAAAGTTTCATCTCCTCTCACCGATCGCATCCATGGCTTTTGCGCATGCGTCTGCCGTTTTGGCGACGGACGCGTGCGCAGAAGCTGGGGTAGGGTCCGCGGATAAATCCGGGAGCCTTAGGTATGTAATTTCATCCTCCCTCACGGATATGATCCATATGTAACTTGATGCTTTAGTGAAGTAATCCATCTAATCTCTGCCTCTCTCAAGACAGGTGTAGACAAAAATGATATGCAGCAAAGCAAAAACTGAATTACTGTACAGGTATTCACAGATGATTACTCCACAGGAGGGCACTGTACTTAAACAAATAATATTTGATTAAACTGCTGACTTTAGTCATTTGCTCCTCCTACTGGTTGTAGCCATTAGAGGTTTTCCTGTATTCTGTGTGGAAGACTCAACACCATCCCTCTTACTGCCTCCCCCCACTGGAGGGTACATGAGCAACATCCTCCTTTAGGTTTCCGAAAGATGCTGATGTTTCTTGCTTGTATACTGGTTTGATCCTTCTGTTTACCCAGCTTTCCTAACTTATCTTGTCCTGACCTCGACTTGTACCTTAATCACAATTTATCTGATTGAGGTAACAGCCAAGGGGTCCTGCAGCTAAGATCTCTCAAAAAATGTTAAGAGGTAAAAACCAGGGGTTCTCTCGGTGCAGCCAATAAGATTAGCCCAAAGCCAAATAGGTCAGTAGCACAGTGGGCCAACAACCTCTGTGTGACTTTATACATAGAGGGATTACACATGTATTTATCATGATTTGACCCATTACAATTGTAGGATTTATTATTACAAAATCACGTATAACTAATAATGTGTATTCTAATTTCTAAAGTATTTTTCATGGTAAATAACACTGAGTGACAAAGAATACTCCCAACTAGGGACAACAAATATATATGAAACTTGTAACTATTAAGATAATTGAAATATCAGCTGGGTTTTCAACAGTTCAGCTGCCTAATATTATATTTACGTTTCTTCAAAGTGTTCATTTACTGTACTAAACTGACAGTTCAGTTTGTGTATACCATTATCACACTTCCTATGAGTTTTTGGCAAGAAATTCTTGATACGCCTACTTTAATTTTACATATAAATACTAGGCTGCAAAATATTAGTATGACAAAGTATCCCTCTATATAGACAAATTACAAAATATTTTCATGTGTTTTATACTATAAATTTTATAAGTGATTAAACCTAAAATTGTCAATTCAAAGTTTTTTAATGTCCTAACATATGATAGATGAGTCATGTAGAAGTGGAAAAAAGTGGGCAGTGTTCTAGGCAGGAGGCCGAAAGAAGCCAGTGTGCTTGCATGTTAGAATAGGGTAGAGGTGAACTAATTTTCTTGTATAATACCATCTTCCTACAGAATAAAAAAAGTGTGTGTATATCAATGTACTTAGAATTTGCTATAAATAATAGTTAACCAGCTGTCTGAGGAAGAAGTCTGTGCACCTCGAAATGTGTTACATTGTTGGCTTGATTTTACTAAATTAAACATTACTTACTTTTACACCACTGGCTTAAATCTGAAAAATCATTACTAGAGATGAGCGAGCACCAAAATGCTCCGGTGCTCGTTACACGGGACGAAATTTTCGCGATGCTCGAGGGTTCGTTTCGAGTAACGAACCCCATTGACGTCAATGGGCGACTCGAGCATTTTTGTATATCGCCGATGCTCGCTAAGGTTTCCTTTTGTGAAAATCGGGGCAATTCAAGAAAGTGATGGGAACGACACAGCAACGGATAGGGCAGGCGAGGGGCTAGATGTTGGGCTGCATCTCAAGTTCCCAGGTCCCTCTATTAAGCCACAATTGCGGCAAGAGTGCCCCCCCCCCTCCCAACAACTTTTACTTCTAAAAAGCCCTTATTAGCAATGCATACCTTAGCTAAGCACCACACTACCTCCAACAAAGCACAATCACTGCCTGCATGACACTCCGCTGCCACTTCTCCTGGGTTACATGCTGCCCAACCCCCCCCCCCACCCCGCACGACGCAGTGTCCACAGCACACACCAAAGTGTCCCTGCGCAGCCTTCAGCTGCACTCATGCCACACCACCCTCATGTCTATTTATAAGTGCGTCTGCCAGAGGAACCGCAGGCACACACTGCAGAGGGTTGGCACGGCTAGGCAGCGACCCTCTTTAAAAGGGGCGGGGCGATAGCCCACAATGCTGTACAGAAGCAATGAGAAATATAATCCTGTGCCACCGCCATCAGGAGCTGCACACGTGGGCATAGCAATGGGGAACCTATGTGCCACACACTATTCATTCTGTCAAGGTGTCTGCATGCCCCAGTCAGACCGCGTTTTTTTATAAATAGTCACAGGCAGGTACAACTCCGCAATGGGAATTCCGTGTGCACCCACAGCATGGGTGGCTCCCTGGAACCCACCGGCTGTACATAAATGTATCCCATTGCAGTGACCATCACAGCTGAGGTAACGTCCGATTAAATGCAGGTGGGCTTCAGCCCACACTGCATGCCCCAGTCAGACTGGGGTTCTTTAGAAGTGGACACATGGAGTTACAACTCCGTGTGGACGGACAGCATGGGTGGGTGCCAGGAAGCCACCGGCGGTACATAAATATATCCCATTGCATTGCCCATCACAGCTGATGTAACGTCAGCTTTAATGCAGGTGGGCAAATAATTAATTAATTTACACTGTAGGCGAGGGCCCCAAAAAATTGGTGTACCAACAGTACTAATGTACCTCAGAAAAATTGCCCATGCCCAACCAAGAGGGCAGGTGAAACCCATTAATCGCTTTGGTTAATGTGGCTTAATTGGTAACTAGGCCTGGAGGCAGCCCAGTTAAAATAAAAATTGGTTCAGTTGAAAATTTCAACGCTTTAATGAGCATTGAAACGTATAAAAATTGTTTACAAAAATTATATGACTGAGCCTCGTGGGCCTAAGAAAAATTGCCCGTTCGGCGTGATTACATGAGGTTTCAGGAGGAGGAGCAGGAGGAGGAGGATGAATAGAATACACAGATTGATGAAGCAAAAAGGTCCCCTTTTGTGATGGTGGTGATAGAGAACGATGCTTCCATCCGCGGGTGCAGCCTACGTATTGCTTAGGTATCGCTGCTGTCCGCTGGTGGAGAAGAGAAGTCTCTGGAAATCCACGCTTTGTTCATCTTGATGAGTGTAAGCCTGTCGGCACTGTCGGTTGACAGGCGGGTACGCTTATCCGTGATGATTCCCCCAGCCACACTAAACACACTCTCTGACAAGACGCTAGCCACAGGACAAGCAAGCACCTCCAAGACATACAGCGCGAGTTCAGGCCACGTGTCCAGCTTCGACACCCAGTAGTTGTAGGGGGCAGAGGAGTCACCGAGGATGGTCGTGCAATCGGCTATGTACTCCCTCACCATCCTTTTACAATGCTCCCGCCAACTCAGCCTTGACTGGGGAGCGGTGACACAGTCTTGCTGGGGAGCCATAAAGCTGGCAAAGGCCTTGGAGAATGTTCCCCTGCCTGCGCTGTACATGCTGCCTGATCTCTGCGCCTCCCCTGCTACCTGGCCCTCGGAACTGCACCTTCTGCCACTAGCGCTGTCGGATGGGAATGTTACCATCAGTTTGTCCACCAGGGTCCTGTGGTATAGCATCACTCTCGAAGCCCTTTCCTCTTCAGGTATGAGAGTGGAAAGGTTCCCCTTATACCATGGGTCGAGCAGTGTGTACACCCAGTAATCCGTAGTGGCCAGAATGCGTGTAACGCGAGGGTCTCGAGAAAGGCATCCTAACATGAAGTCAGCCATGTGTGCCAGGGTACCTGTACGCAACACATGGCTGTCCTCACTAGGAAGATCACTTTCAGGATCCTCCTCCTCCTCCTCCTCAGGCCATACACGCTGAAAGGATGACAGGCAAGCAGCATGGGTACCCTCAGCAGTGGGCCAAGCTGTCTCTTCCCCCTCCTCCTCATGCTCCTCCACCTCCTCCTCAATGCGCTGAGATATAGACAGGAGGGTGCTCTGACTATCCAGCGACATACTGTCTTCCCCCGCCTCCGTTTCCAAGCGCAAAGCGTCTGCCTTTATACTTTGCAGGGAACTTCTCAAGAGGCATAGCAGAGGAATGGTGACGCTAATGATTGCAGCATCGCCGCTCACTATCTGGGTAGACTCCTCAAAGTTTCCAAGGACCTGGCAGATGTCTGCCAACCAGGCCAACTCTTCTGTAAAGAATTGAGGAGGCTGACTCCCACTGTGCCGCCCATATTGGAGTTGGTATTCCACTATAGCTCTACGCTGCTCATAGAGCCTGGCCAACATGTGGAGCGTAGAGTTCCACCGTGTGGGCACGTTGCACAGCAGTTGGTGCACTGGCAGATTAAACCGATGTTGCAGGGTGCGCAGGGTGGCAGCGTTCGTGTGGGACTTGCGGAAATGTGCGCAGAGCTGGCGCACCTTTCCGAGCAGGTCTGACAAGCGTGGGTAGCTTTTCAGAAAGCACTGAACTACCAAATTAAAGACGTGGGCCAGGCATGGCACGTGCGTGAGGCTGCCGAGCTGCAGAGCCGCCAGCAGGTTACGGCCGTTGTCACACACGACCATGCCCGGTTGGAGGCTCAGCAGCGCAAGCCAGCGGTCGGTCTGCTCTGTCAGACCCTGCAGCAGTTCGTGGGCCGTGTGCCTCTTCTCTCCTAAGCTGAGTAGTTTCAGCACGGCCTGCTGACGCTTGCCCACAGCTGTGCTGCCACGCCGCGCGACACCGACTGTTGGCGACGTGCTGCTGCTGACACATCTTGATTGCGAGACAGAGGTTGCGTAGGAGGAGGAGGGTGGTTTAGTGGAGGAAGCATACACCACCGCAGATACCACCACCGAGCTGGGGCCCGCAATTCTGGGGGTGGGTAGGACGTGAGCGGTCCCAGGCTCTGACTCTGTCCCAGCCTCCACTAAATTCACCCAATGTGCCGTCAGGGAGATATAGTGGCCCTGCCCGTCTGTGCTTGTCCACGTGTCCGTTGTTAAGTGGACCTTGGCAGTAACCGCGTTGGTGAGGGCGCATACAATGTTGCGGGAGACGTGGTCGTGCAGGGCTGGGACAGCACATCGGGAAAAGTAGTGGCGACTGGGAACCGAGTAGCGCGGGGCCGCCGCCATCATGCTTTTGAAAGCCTCCGTTTCCACAAGCCTATACGGCAGCATCTCCAGGCTGATCAATTTGGCTATGTGCACGTTTAACGCTTGAGCTTGCGGGTGCGTGGCGGCGTACTTGCGCTTGCGCTCAAACACTTGCGCTAGCGACGGCTGGACGCTGCGCTGAGAGACATTGGTGGATGGGGCCGAGGACAGCGGAGGTGAGGATGTGGGTGCAGGCAAGGAGACGATAGTACCTGTGTCCTGAGAGGGGGGTTGCATCTCAGTGGCAGGTTGGGGCACAGGGGGAGAGGCAGTGGTGCAAACCGGAGGCGGTGAACGGCCTTCGTCCCACCTTGTGGGGTGCTTGGCCATCATATGTCTGCGCATGCTGGTGGTGGTGAGGCTGGTGGTGGTGGCTCCCCGACTGATCTTGGCGCGACAAAGGTTGCACACCACTGTTCGTCGGTCGTCTGCACTCTCAGTGAAAAACTGCCAGACCTTTCAGCACCTCGGCCTCTGCAGGGTGGCATGGCGCGAGTGGTGCGCTTTGGGAAACAGTTGGTGGATTATTCGGTCTGGCCCTGCCTCTACCCCTGGCCACCGCACTGCCTCTTCCAACCTGCCCTGCTGCTGCACTTGCCTCCCCCTCTGAAGACCTGTCCTCAGTAGGCGTAGCAAACCAGGTGGGGTCAGTCACCTCATCGTCCTGCTGCTCTTCCTCCGAATCCTCTGTGCGCTCCTCCCTCGGACTTACTCCAATTACTACTACCTGAGTGATAGACAACTGTGTCTCATCGTCATCGTCCTCCTCACCCACTGAAAGCTCTTGAGACAGTTGCCGGAAGTCCCCAGCCTCATCCCCCGGACCCTGGGAACTTTCCAAAGGTTGGGCATCGGTCACTACAAACTCCTCCGGTGGGAGAGGAACCATTGCTGCCCATTCTGGGCAGGGGCCCAGGAACAGTTTCTGGGAGTCTGCCTGCTCCTCAGAATGTGTCATTGTAATGGAGTGAGGAGGCTGGGAGGAAGGAGGAGCAGCAGCCAGAGGATTCAGAGTTGCAGCAGTGGACGGCGCAGAACTCTCGGTGGTCGATAGATTGCTGGATGCACTTTCTGCCATCCACGACAGGACCTGCTCACGCTGCTCATTTTCTAATAAAGGTCTACCGTGTGGACCCATTAATTGTGAGATGAATGTGGGGACGCCAGAAACGTGCCTTTCTCCTAATCCCGCAGCAGTCGGCTGCGATACACGTGGATCGGGAGCTCAGCCTGTGCCCACACCCTGACTTGGGCCTCCGCGTCCTCGCCCGCGTCCACGTCCTCTAGGCCTACCCCTACCCCTCAGCATGGTGTATTACCAGTAGTGCAGAAACAGAACGCTGTAATTAAATATGCCGCTTATTGGCCCGTGGTTGGAGGCTGACTTCGCTTACAGAACGCACAGCAGAGCCAGGAAAGAATTTTGCGCAAGCCCGCTGTAACACTTAGCTGGCTGCGTATTAATTAGGACTACTACCCCCAGCAGAGAGTACAGTGAGGACGGTCACAGGCAGCCCAAATATATTTTTTTTTTCCCAAATTTTTTTGGAAAAGCCCACTGCCTATATAGACAGTATATGTCTTTCACGTTTTTCACTGTCCCTGCCTCAGCACTACTGGCCCTATACTATGTAAAATTACTGCAGTGCAGACTGTTTCCCTCTGGACAGGATGACAGCAATGATGTAACGGGCAACGCAGAGGCAGGAAAGAATTTTGCGCAAGCCCGCTGTAACACTTAGCTGGCTGCGTATTAATTAGGACTACTACCCCCAGCAGAGACGCAGTACAGTCAGGACGGTCACAGGCAGCCCAAATATATTTTTTGGTCCCAAATTTTTTTGGAAAAGCCCACTGCCTATATAGACAGTATATGTCTTTCACGTTTTTCACTGTCCCTCCCTCAGCACTACTGGCCCTATACTATGTAAAATTACTGCAGACTAAGGACGCAATGCTCTGCACGGCCGATATACAAAAAAAAAAAAAAGGTGCAACACTGCAAAAAGCAGCCTCAACAGTACTGCACTCTCCCTATAGCAGCTCCAGCATCAGCAGCACTTTCCCTGAGCTATGTCAGAATGCATCTGTGGCGAGCCGCGGGTGGGGCCGATTTATATACTCGGGTGACACCTGATCTCGCCAGCCACTCACTGCAGGGGGGTGGTATAGGGCTTGCACGTCGCAGGGGGAAGTTGTAATGCCTTCCCTGTCTTTCTATTAGCCAGAAAAGCGCGCTAACATCTCAGAGATGAAAGTGAAAGTAACTCGAACATCGCGTGGTGCTCGCCTCTAGTAACGAGCATCTCGAACACGCTAATACTCGAACGAGTATCAAGCTCGGACGAGTACGTTCGCTCATCTCTAATCAAATGGGACTCTTGTCAAACGGACAGCTAAGTGATGTCCGTTTTACTAATAACAGTGAATGGATGCAATAGTTTTCATTCTGGGGTTCTGTCACAATGTTGTTTTTGGCACCTGTGATATAACACACTGTGCTTTTGACTGCCCTAAGACATACACACACAGGGCAGTCAAAAGCACAGAGGGACCACTTCCTAATATTTCTACAGGACAGGAATTGCAATTTCCACACTGGACCACCTGTATGAAAGAGTAAACTCAGCCAGTGTGAATATACTGTGGGGGAGTTAGGAAAGGGAGATCACAAGTAAAGTGAACAAGATAAGAGAGAATCCTGTAATTAGTGTAGTGACAGTAGGCAAAGGGAGGAGCGAAAGGTCAGGAATGGCAGAACAGTACTCAGAGTTGCTTACTCTCATAGCCAGGAGTAGGCTTCTCAAAGTTCTGTCACAAAGAGATCACACTGCTGAGCTGAGCTTGGGAAAGGGTACCCATGGCAGCACAGTTAAGCATGAAAGGCAGCCAGAAAATCATTGATATGTGCAGTCAGTCCTATTCGTCAGCCCCTGCCATTGGTTGGAAGAACCATCCATTCAGCATTTGCATTGTAGCCAACACATGCATCCGATTGGCTGGATATTGCAGCCAATTACCTGTGCTAAAGAACAGGACTGACTGCAATCACAATTTGGGCTTTCATGACCTGCAGTCCTATATCTTTGCTGGAGAACTAGCCCGGGGGCACTTGCCCCCTTGCCTCCTGACCCGGTCTGCCGCTTCACAAAAGGGGGCCATGTGATCTCATCCTATTAGATATGATACATACAGACACTAAATTTAAATTGTGAGAATATTCTGAAAGCAGATCTGTTTCGCTTTGTCCCCATCAAGGAAGAGCAATATAATTGGTATAATGTGGTAAAATATGAGGTGTAGCATTATGAGGTATAGAAACTTATTAAAAAACCACAGTAGCAATACTTTTTCTTCTTAAAGTGGTGGCACAGGATTGGAAAAGCATTGCTGCATTCTGCAAAAAACAGAACACTTCTCAGTGATCTGTGTCTGGTATTGCCGTCCTACTTCCTTGAAGTAATTAGGACTTATCTACCCAAGACCACATACAACTCGGGAACAAGTGTGTAATGAAGTGTAAGAAATATTGTATTAGAATGATTTGTTGGATCTTAGTATTTAGAGCAAACAGCAATCATAATACAAGATCATGATAATAAACTGATAATAAGTACTATAATATCAAGCATCTCGTTAAATGCCTGTCAGTTCTGCTCTGTGCTGTTGCTGCAAGCTGCAATGGGTTGAAAAAACTATATCAAACCTTGGTAGATTTTACCATGGTGGTGCAACTGTGGCGGCTTTCTGCTCATCTACTATGAGCCGCAGAGCTGTGATCCATTGCAGATGCCTTCCCACAGCCAAGGTGAAATGCTCTGCTCAAACTGCTTAACAGTTCATCCCGAAACTGCTGCATTTTGAGGGCTCTCTCCAATGCCGGAATGAGATTTGTCATTTTAGGCTTTTAGGGATCAAGGAGGGTGGCCACCCAGAAATGAATTGATGTTTTGATGTGGGCTGTGTAACTGTCCTCC
Organism: Eleutherodactylus coqui; assembly: GCF_035609145.1. NCBI lineage: Eukaryota > Metazoa > Chordata > Amphibia > Anura > Eleutherodactylidae > Eleutherodactylus > Eleutherodactylus coqui. Next base: position 61,384,138 of record NC_089845.1, on the reverse strand, counting down.
TGCAATTGCTGCAGCATGAAAGCACTCATATGCCTCAAAGAACCTAAGGGTGTTGGCCCACATTCCTTAGAGTCAGGCCTAAGCATGGTCCCTGGCTGATACGGCTACCCATGTAGAATAGCTACCTTCCCTGTCCCTCGTCCTATATTATCCTCCTCCTCCTCCTGCTATTCCCTCTCCATACTTCTCTCATTGGTGGAGAACACATGGTCACAGAGTATAGATTGTATTTTATGAACTTCACTGTTTTGTGCAGGGTTATTTAATTCTCTTTACCCCACAGATAGCTACATAAGACCTGCAAATATTTTGTAGTGTCTGGATTTGTGACTTGGAACAATGTCTGAGGCCACTATCATGCAGTATGTCTTTTGCTGTTTCCCCATTTGTGGTTCATTTTGTTTTGTATTCACTAAAAATCTACCACCAACTAAAAAAGCCGAAAACCTTGGGCGGCATGATATAGGGGAATAGAAGGCCACAGAATGTAGATTGTATATTGGGAGCTATCCCTGATTTGTGCAGCGTAATTTAATTCCCCTTACCCCACTGCTATCCCTTCAAAAGAATGTTCACAAATAAAATATATGTGCAACAAGACAGTGCTGTAAGAGGGTTAACTGGGCAGAGCAACTATATTATTAATTAATGAAAAAAAATTGCTATTGGCCATTTTTACTTCTACAGTATGTCACATGCATGCACAAGGACAAGAGAAGTAGCTAGAGATGAGCGAGCATACTCCTTAAGGGACAATACTCGAGCGAGTGTCGTCCTTTTCGAGTACCTGCCTGCTCGTTAGAAAAGATTAGGGTGCCGGCGGGGGTGAGCGGTGGGTTGCGGGAGTGAGCAGGGGGGAGCGGGGAGGGGGTAGAGAGATATCCCCCAGCCCGTTACCCCCGCCCGCTCTCCCCTGCCACCCCTCGCTGACACCCAAATCTTTTCTGACCAGCAGGCAGGTACTCGAAAAGGACGACACTTGCTCGAGTATTGTCCCTTAACGAGTATGCTCGCTCATCTCCTGAAGTAGCATTTCAGTGCAAATACCAGACAAGCAATACCTAATACTCAAGCTTAAAGGAGTTGTGAGAAATGTCACAGATTTTAGTAAATATAAAAAATGTCCTAAAATAAAAATGTCTGTAGCAGCGATGCTGGTATGGTGGATGATCAAATTTGTGAGTGTAGCTTCTTTCATTTTACAACATATCCTACATTTAGAAAAAAAAACTGATGTGTTCAAACTTTCAGGTGATTTCATGTTATAACAACCAAATTATCTATGTAACTATGGCTAGTTCTTATATCAGTAAATGATATCTGTCTATCTATCCATATATCTCATATCTATTTATCTATCTCATATCTGTCTATCTCATATTTATCTATTTTTTTTCATATCTATCTCATATCTATCTAATATCTATCTATTTATCTCATATCTGTTTCATATTTATCTATCTATTTCATATCTATCTATCTATCTCATATCTATCTATTTATCTATCTCATATCTATCTATTTATCTATCCATCTCATATCTGTCTATCTATCTCATATCTATCTAATATCTATCTATTTATCTCATATCTGTCTATTTCATGTCTATTTCATATTTATCTATCTATTTCTATATCTATTTATTTATCTGTCTATCTCATATCTACAGTATGTATGTATCTATCTATCTATCTATCTTTTTTTTATCTATCTCATATCTGTCTATCTCACATCTATCTATCTATCTATCTATCCACCCCATATCTATCTATCCCATATCTATCTATCTATCTATCTATCTATCTATCCACCCCATATCTATCCATCCCATATCTATCTATCCCATATCTATCTATCTATCTATCTATCTATCTATCTATCTATCTATCTATCTATCCACCCCATATCTATCCATCCCATATCTATCTATCCCATATCTATCTATCTATCCACCCCATATCTATCTATCCCATATCTATCTATCTTATCTATCTATCTATCTATCTATCTATCTATCTCATATCTATCTATCTATCTATCTATCTATCTATCTATCTATCTATCTATCTATCTATCTATCTATCTATCTCTAATTTGTTTATCCCTTTAGAGAAAATGTGCATTTGCAGTCATGAGAAAATGTATGTAGTGAAATAATAAAGGTGCTTTTTCTCTTTATTTGTTTAAAGTCGGTTGACTCTTGTTCTGGTAAAATAATAGAAATGAGAAACCACCATAAAACTTTCTGCTGTGTAAATTAAATGGTTCTGCTGCATTAACTTCATAAAACCATAATCCTCTCCTCCATAAACTATTACATGCACTGCAACATATCTGATTTATGAGGTGTAGAATCGATGGGAAAAAAATTAATGCTTCAAAAACATATTAGAGACATTATTGAACAGATTTTAATTGAGATTTGATTTCAGTGCCCCTTATCCACATGATTAATAGATCTAGCCCCTCAACTTATACACACAGAGAAGAGAGTCCTTAATATGACAATTAAGTATCTGTCTTTGCGTTTTATGTAGCTATTCTCCTCAGATCACTTCATCAGTACAGTGTGGCTTTTGAGCAGATTAAATTGAGACTCAATTTTCTCTATTTTCCAGCACTTACTTATGTTTTATGACAAGCAGTAAATCAATTTTATGCTATTATTGATTTTTTCTTAAATGGACACAAACCATTTCGCCTTTTGCCCTTCTTTTATGCTTTTCTTTCCCGTTTCTTCACTGTAAGCCTGATATACTGCCAGCAAAAGAATTTTCAACAATTTGCTAAGATTTCTGCAGGATGCCGAAGTCCATTCACTTTTCATCACTTCAAAATGACAGTTTAAGCTTGAAATCCCATCAAGACATGCTCTAATTAAGGAAGAAAGAAAGTAGTTTATGTTTGTGCATATTTGAACTATTTGTAGTTGATGGCAAAGGAGATACCAGATTATCTGCTTAAAATAAAAACATGTTCTATCAGACATATGCAAATAAAAATTAATTTCAAGCTACACCCATTAAAAGGAATTTCATGATCCTTCACTAGGTACCATTCTGGACTCTAATTCAGTCCAGTTCATTTCAGGGATAAATTATTCTTGTCATTTTGATGCTTCATCTAATTAGCCCTACATGTTATTTTGCTCATATTCTGATATAAGAATTTACATTAGTAATACAGCTTTTATGTCTGCTAAGCTCCTGGGTAGAGAATTTCTGTGAAGCTGGATGGTGACCTCGTCTACCTGTGGTTTCTGCATTGCGTATGACCATGGTGGCTCGCCGTCGGTCATGTGCGATACAGATTATTTTTCAATATTTGTATTTCCCATGCCATCGCTTAGCAATAATGCAGGTATTCGCGGACCATACATAATGTTAATTGCAAATGGGCTGCAGGACTTCAATGGAGGCCGTCCACGTGGAGTTTGCAGCAATATAGAATATGCTGTGACATTTCCTCAACTCGCGGAATGCACAATTTGTATCTGTCAGTGTGAGCGAAAAACCGAAAGTACATACCTTTTAATGTGTGCGATATGCTGTGGATCCTCTGCGCAGACACTGATCGTGGATTCCGCAATAGGGATCTAGTCGTGTGAAACCAGCCTTCTACTTTTACTCGCTCCCAGACCTCTGCCTGTAGGGCTCGTGCAGGCTCCAGCCCCTTTTCTTAAAGGCCAGTGTACACTCCCTAATTCCATCCCCCACCAATTACCTATATTAGGCATCCTCTCCACATGGAAGATGCCTAAGCAATATGGTGTCATTAGCCATTTGTTTAAAGCCCCCATGTACTTTCTGGGTCTGATCTTTTGCCTGACCCTGACTATCTTGATTTATGTGCTCCCTGACTTCAGCTTTGTTTTCTGAACTTTCCTATTGCTTGCTTGCCCTGACCTTCAGCTTGGACTTTGTTATTGCACCTTTGCTGGCAGCCTTGACCACAGACTGTATTCCTGTAAGACTCCTGTTGAGACCTTCAGGTACCATGCATTTGCCCAGTGTAGAATCAGCAGTCATATTACTGGGGCTAGCTGTGAAGCAGCTGCTTAGGGACCCCGCACCAAAGTCTTTATCCCATTTGGAGGGGTCAAGCATGAATACCTGGCTTCTCCGGGTACTGCCACCTCAGATAGCCCAAAGACAAACTGGTGTGTGGCAAGGTAGATGCACATCCATCTGCTGGACAATGACTTTTGTGGACACAAATGGGAACTTGGATATTAACTGATAGATGCATATATAACACTGTCCATGTAACCCATTTCCCCACCCAAGCTTGAAACAACCCAACCATGCAAGTAATCGGCTAGCCTACCTATCTAAAGCAAGACTATTACTTATAACATTGACTGACTAACTGATGCAATGACTAAGTGGCTGACTGAACCAGCTCTCATTCTCTGTATATTTTTGCAAATGCCATTAGAATCACGCAGCACAGTTTAATAAAGTGTATCTGCATTGTGCATCAGCTACCCTGAATGAAGCACTACTCTTTGCCAGGGTGATGAAAAGAGTACAACTCAGACATCGCTGTTACTCTCATATTTAGTAGCTAGTGCGGCTAATTCAATAACTAATCATGTAGATAACCTCCTTATCATTATTGGGCTCCAAGGAACTCTGCTTCCCATCCAAGGGTCTGTACCCGATGCATTAGGACTATTCCAGATGTGTGGCTGCGTGCAGTAAAAAAAAAATTACTGAGTTCAGTGGAGACAGAATGCAACTGAACCATGCAGAGGTTTTTTTGGATGAAGCTCCAACAACTTGAACGTTGTACAAACTCATAATACAGTAGTGTGGATGAACACTTAGGATTCAGGAAAACAGCAAAGGTGGATATCACAATGCTCACCTGGAGGACTGCTTTACATATAGCTGTAATTATTAGAGATGAGCGAACCTACTCGTTTCGAGTAATTACTCGATCGAGCACCACGATTTTCGAGTACTTCAGTACTCGGGTGAAAAGATTCGGGGGGCGCTAGGGGGCGGGGGGAGCCGTGGTGGATCAGGGGTAGCAGCGGGGAACAGGGGGGAGCCCTCTCTCTCTCCCTCTCCCCGCCACTCCCCACTGCAACCCCCCACTTACCCACGCCCCCCCCGAATCTTTTCGCCCGAGTACGGAAGTACTCAAAAATCACGGTGCTCGGGTGAAAAAGGGGCGTGGCCAAGTACGCTCGCTCATCTCTAGTAATTATCTAAAAAAACAAAATACTGCAATTAATTTCCAAATCGGGGAGTATGTTGTGTTTATAACAACAATATGGAAAGGACACAGACATAGAGGTTCTATGGACATGTTCCATACTTATGCTAACCATGCAAAAGTTTACTTTGTTTGAAGACTAAATCTTACTCTACTGTTCTAAAGAGATGGGTGAGATTGACAAGATCCTGAATTTTGGCAATTCCTCTGAACTGTAGCTGTTTTCTGAATGCATTGTAAGTGGTGGATATTTGCATTTGTATTTCACTGTTGAGTTGCCATTATTTACGTCCTCATTTTCCCCCAGGCTCATAGACCATACAAGGTGTTCTTCCTATGGAAATTTGTGCCCCATATTTTTTATTTTCCTTTTTTTAATATTGAGCAATGCCTAAGTGACATTTAGCATAAGTAGATTTGTTTTCTCCTGCCTTTCCCATGTATTTTTAAGAAAATGAAAAAATATACAACAGCTTTTGTTTTCATAGTTATCGCTTTTTCTATTTTTTTTTTTTTATTTCCACCTTTTCTTGAAAACAGTTATAAGGCAAATCATGATATGGCTTTATCTTTTGCTATCTCTTGTACTCATGCCATAAAATGCCAATGAAAACCTTGACCAAACCATACGAGAAAATAATACTTTTTTTCATATATTAGAGTCTGTTCTAAAGACCAACTTATTTACAAATCAATATTTTAGGTTAGTGGTAAAAAAGGAAAATTACAATACATAATGAATTTCACTACAATTTTACACCACAGTGAATGGAGATCTGAATTATTTACTAAGCCATAGTAGGCCTAAATATTATTCTGAATTAGAATTTTACATCTCTATTCCAGGGTTTATAAATGAATATGACATCAAAGTTTATTTGTAGTCATGTTTGAAGTGCGAAATGGAACTATTTCCAGGTTGTCAAAGCATCTGGAAAGCACAAAAATGCAAAATATTGGAACAGTATTAGGAGATATCCACAATAGCATCTTCATATCTATCTAACTACAGTATTTACAGTGGAACAAAGGAATTGCAGCTCTCTTAAGGTCCCCATATACATCCAATGGCTTTCGGCTATCAGCTATGTCTTCCGACTACTCCATACATATGAACACATAGTTCAGCCAAAAATTCATGTGTTTTCAATAGCAGAGTAGAGGAAGCTGCTGCCAGACATTTCAGCATCCCTGATACTTCTTTCTTCACTGTGTGCCAGAAGAGAGTCAGAATGTCCCCATACAGATATGATGGCTAGCTCCACTGACCTTTACCCAAATGTGTATTGGGAGCTTTAATCTACTGGGCGTGTTGTGATTACCCTATTTTTCCCAGCCCCCTGACCAAGGTTATAGTCAATGCTACCTACATGGAATTTTTTCCCAAACTGCTGTTATCTTTAGGCTATCGGTTTGTCTGTCTATCTGCAAACGTCACAATATTGAATTTATCAGGACATGCCAATCGCAGAATGGAAAGAAGCTGTGAAAGACAGGAATGTGTGGAGAACATTGATCCATGAAGTGACCAAAGGTCAGATGTGACTGAACGGATAATCATCATCATCATCATTCTCTCATCTGACATAACTCATTATAATACCAGGATGTGCTATACAGTAATCGCTCATCAAGGTATAATAGCCTCATGTTTAAAAATTTTCAACAGACAATGGTCTTTTTTGGTCCATTGTAACTTGAAACCACATTCAACATATGATGACATAGACAGCCCCAATCTGGGGCAGATGTGATCAAATGGAAGATCTAGCCAATTCGTATGGATTAAGGATGAGCGAGTATACTCGCTAAGGCACTACTCGTTCGAGTAATGTGCTTTAGCCGAGTATCTCCCTGCTCGTCCATAAAGATTCGGGGAGCGCCGCTGCTGACAGGTGAGTAGCGGCGGGGAGCAGAGGAGAGCGGGCGGGAGAGAGGGAGAGAGAGATCTCCCCTCCGTTCCTCCCTGCTCTCCCCCGCAGCTCCCCGCTCCGCGGCGGCCCCCGAATCTTTAAGGATGAGCAGAGAGATACTCGTCTAAGGTACATTACTCGAACGAGTAGTGCCATAGCGAGTATACTTGCTCATCCTTAGTATGGATCTTTCACTGGTTAAATATCTGTATTACTAGAGTGCATGCACTGATTGGTTGTCTAGTATCGCCTCTCTACACTAGAGTACAGCACTACATGTTCTGCACTGCTCTTTAGAAATGTAAAATGATACACAATTAGATCCAAAATAGAAGAAAATACATTTAGTTCTACGATACCTGTACCTATCCAGACATTACCTGTCTATTAACACTTTATTGCACATTCAATGCAGGTTTACCTTGACAAAAGGTGTACCTTGTTAGATGTAGAAATGTATGCTGATAAGCATGGGTATGATCTACTACATTAGGTGTTTAGTTACAATGGATTTAAAAACATAGCAATATGGAGCAATATACTACAAAACTGAATTATTACCATCATGCATTCACCCATATAGAGGTGGTTAATTCTATCGATCAAAATGATAAAGTTCAGGAGACGACCAATAGTCCAATAAATCTTGCAGTGCAGAATAAGCGCGTGCAGCAGAATACATATGTATGGGTGCCCAGATCACAGCAGATGTGATTAAACAGGCAAATTGTTTTAGTAGTAAAGCAATAGGTATCCATGCCAATTCTAACCATTTAAAAAGACCTCTAGGCAACCTCTGATGGCAACGAGTGAATGCCACATTGTATGGATCTCATATTCTTTTTTTTTTTTTTTTTCATAATGATGTGATATCCCATGTGGTGAATAGATCTGCTCTAACGAAAAGTCATTGATAAAACAAAATAGCTGCCTATTAAGGTCACAAGAGTTGAGAACATAAAACAGCAGTGGCTGTCACCGAAGTCAAGTGCAACGTTCCCAGTCCTCTTCTTCAAAAGCAGTTACAGTAAAACACCTTAACGTAGCTCGCAGATTTGGAGAGGGAGGGACCACCTTCAGAGTACAGCTGGAATTGTAAGCTGTCTGCCTCTGCTGTTAGAAGTATGTGGAGAAATTACCTATCGTTCCCTGTAGAGACATCTAGTAACCATCCCAGTCCTGCTTTTTAGTTTGGTGATAATATGCTCCTATCAGTTTTAATAGGCCCACACTGGATTCAGAAGGTATTATGGATTGTACAGCAAGCATATTGTCATTAAATTAAATTTTCAGAACATTCCCCAGCTCATCACAAATACCACAGAGAGTAATCATAATCGGTTCTGAACACATGTGTAATTGCCTTCAGCTGGCGTTTTTTACAGTTGACATTGTTCAGCAGTGATAAGGTGATTGGTGATTTGAATACACAGCTTGTTTCATAGCTGCCGTAATTGAAATATGGTATGTGTGAATGGAAGATTACATTAAGACTTAGGATAATCACCTGACATGAGAGTAATTGAGTCTACAATCTGCCACTGAGTCTCTCAGGGAGGGCTGAAATGAAAAGAAGACATTAGTAGATTATACCACTGCTGGCTCTGCTCTGTGCTAGAGTGCCAGGTTGGCATTCCAGTACTGCAGGCGATGCGTGGATGCTGTCTAGGGCACCATAAATGAAAAGAAAAGAAAGAAAAAAACAGTTGATAAGAAAAGTTTAACTTAACCCTGGGGACAATAGGTCTGTGAGACTGCTTTAATACTTAAACTAATTTTATCATATTAGGCAGATTTTCCAATGTTGCTAGGAATGCAAGACGCAGATAATGCCTGTACACTAGGATGGAAATTAATATTTATTATTATTATAAGTCAGTCATGTTTTTGAATCCTTGATGTGTGTATTTAACATGTTTGTGTTATGAAAACATTGACCATAAATACTTTTTTTTTTGTTTGTTTATAAGTAATTGACTTTTCAAATCAATTGCAATGGCAAGGGCTTACATTGGAATATTGCATTTAGGTGCAAAACGTGAACTCCACAGTCACTTCCAAATTTGCACTTAAATGCAGCGTTAGTAAATGAGCCCATCTGTTTGCAATGGAGATGAAGAAAGCAACTTGGAATGTTTAAAAATTATGCCAATCTGCAGTGTAATTCAGTGATATAGATTACAGGGATATTGCACTACAATCAAGCAGAGATTCTATGTTGCAGATTTTTTTTTAAACATTTTGTCTATGGTAGATTTAGAAAGACTCTCATTATCTATAGATACTGCATACTCTCCATGATAAAGTTGGTACTAACAAACTAAACTCAGTTAGAAGCCAGAACAAAATTTGCAGTATAATATTATACCTAGATTTAATATAAGAACACCAGAAAGTAGTTAGTAATGGCAGTAAAAGGTGAATTTTACCAGTTTTAATTGTAGCAGTTTTTAAAGCATCACTTTGCTATTTGAGTTACTTTGAATTATCCAGGAATTGCTTATATAGAAATTCATTAATATATCTATTTTTTTGGACCATGAGACCTGCACAGTGAAAAGATGTGAAAGGTAAAAAAGGCTGCTACACTTGCATGACAGCATTCAGTGTACACATTAGAAAGCTACATTACATACGCTATCAGTCTCATTAACAGTCACTAATGATTTGGAATTTCCGCAGTGGAATTTGCTGCGTAAATTCTGCAGCATTCACAGTACAAGCCATGTGGGGTACATTTCAAAACTTTCTGTCACAAGGAACAGAAAATTTACTCAATGAATTCACAGTATTGTAGAAAAAAGCTGCGAATTCTAAATCTGCAGCGTGGCTATTTCTACTGCTTATTTATGCTACAGTTTTCAGCTCTGAAAATACAAGGGTTAAAACTTGTGGCTGGCCCACAGCAAAAAAAACGTGGCAAATCTGCACCACTTAGGTGCAGATTTTCTCACTGTGGATTTTAAGTGTATTTTTTGCAGCTTTTCCACTGCAGAAAGCCTGCAACAAATATGCGTTATGGTGGCCTTAAAGGGGTTATCAAGGCAGCGGCTGCCATTATACACAGAGGTCGGAGTGAAAGCACTGTTCCAACCCCCGAATAGCGGCTGGCACTTGTAATTGCAAGAGCAGCTTTCATCAAAATCAATGGGACCCAAGTCTGCAATTACTATCGCAGCTCCGATTTCTTTCACTGAGAGCTGCACTTACAATTACTAGCAGTGCCCACTACACAGGTGTATCCCGGCTGCTGCTGCCTGGATAACCCCTTTAAGGCGCATGAAGATGAAATCTGTGCTTCATTATACGGAGCCTGTGGGGTTTTCTAGTTCAGAAGCATGCATCCTCTGTGCACTTCTGTACAGGCTCTGTCACATAGTGTGTGCAAAGAGATATTATCTCCTAAAAATGAATGGAGCATTTGTTTTTATTTGTAAGGAATCCAACAGACAAAACCTGTGTGCCTTCATGTGAATCAGACATAAGGAAGTGCATTAAAGGGCTCATGTACCTCTGAGACAGCTCTTATATGGTGCCATACAAATTAAATCTATAATATGGCCCTAGTCCTATTCCAGACTTTTGGGGTCTTTATTATGGCCACAATACCTGGACCCCATGAAGTTCTATCGTTCTGACTTTAGATGATCATAGTTTTTGAATCTATATTATACTTGCATTCAGTGCAGTTTATGCATAAATTACCACTTATTGTCTTAAATGAATAATGTAATATATTTACAAAAAAAATAACACTCTTACAAATAACCCACAACAGAGCTACAACCACATACTACAGTTTTCTCTTTCCCTTTTTAATTACATAATAAGTTAATAACCACTTTATTTTATAATTTTTTTTAACTATTTATTTTAAAGCGACATTAATTCCAGAGTGATGTACATATGAAAGAAAGGGTTTAAGTACATTACATAAGATAATAAACATGAACTAAACAAGTGTCAGATGCAAGGAGGATCCTGCCAGCGAAGGCCTGCACTCTACAATTGTATTCACTTTTAACCAATTACTATACTAGGATATAGAAGCAGAGCTCAAAACTCAATTATTTCATTTTTTATGTAATTTAAGATTTCATATAAGATTAAATGCAGTACTGAATGTTTGTTTTAAGTGATGCATACCAAGTGTATAGGCATTATATAATATATGCCTATTAATAACACACATTAAAAAATGTATACTAGGCAGTATACTTATTTATTTGCAAGCAGTCTTATGCAAAAGTGTGTTTTAATGCTTTAGTCTACTAAATACCGAAACACAGTAGCCAAATGTATGTAAAGGGACACTCATTTGGCATAAATCAGGTGTATAAACCAGGAGATTTTATTGATGTATACACCTCCTGTGAGCCACAAAGAGTGGGTGAGCTCAGTCTTAGGTGACTAAGGGCTCGTTCACACGAACGCGGTTTTAGCACAGTATAGGCGCGTGAAAAGATTGCGTCTAACAGAACCAATGGTTTCCTATGGAAGCGTTGACATAAAGAAATTTTAGACGGGCAAAAAGCTTGCACCTAACAAAGATAGGATATGCGTGTGCAAAGCTCTCATCTAAGGTCCGTGGTGCAAGAAAATATAGGACCTGACCTATGTTTGGTGTGTGCAGTGCTGGAGTTTCCATAGACTCCTATGGGAGCTGGATAACACGTATCACAATGCTGCCGATCATGTGAATGGGCAATTTTACTGCTAATTAAGCTCAAGACTTAATAGCTGGAAATTGCTCTTTCACGCTATTTTCCCCCGAGCATTATGCGATTTTTTTTGTGACGCTATTGAAAAGCACGCTCATGTGAACGAGCCCTTAAGATCATCCTTTTGTACCCCATAGAATACTGATCTGTGCAAAATTATACCAATGAAGAAAATGGACGGATGGAAATGTGCATTTTGCCTATTATTTTTAATAACTTTTTAATCTTTACCATTCTGCTCTGAAACTTCAGTTATTCGACGTACGAAAATCATTTTCTTCCAGCATTAAATTCCAACACAGTGGGAATGTTTATAATAGATGGAAGGTCACAGAAACCAATTTTTCACTATGGAGATGAATAGAAGTTGCATTGCAACCCCTCAGCCGTGATCTGGTTAATTCTGAGTATATATTTTATTATGCCAACAATGCACTGCTAATGGTTTTCACCATGACCTTTGGATAGAAATGTAAATATTGAACCCTCGCTCCGCATGGGGTCCTGGTAATCCCGAGGGGTCCTGGGAAGGGAAACCTCAAAAATGTGTTATGAAATGTTATATTAGCAGATGCATAATTTTTGAAAACTAGCTGGATTGCCAGTTTATTTGTTTCTACTTTTTTATACCCTAAAAAATAGGGAATGACTATAATAATTGCCTTCATGAAGGGTCTCTAATTTGTTCTGCATACACTCTCCTTTAGAGTTGAATATCCCTTGCTTGTGTTTTGCCTATATCCACATTGCTATTAGCACTTTCTATTGTAACTGTTCACATAGCTGGCAGTTTTCGAGGCATTTTTACGATTTTTCTTAATTTTATTTTGAAATATTGAGAAGCAGAGCCAGTGACCTGGTATCGTTGCTCTTTTTCGCGTTATCTGAATGCTCTGACACTAAGAGAGATAAATCTACTTATACTTAAAGCTTCGACTGTTCTACCTTCAACTGAATGAGATTTAATATCCAAAATACCCTAAAGTTACTCTCAGGAGATAATATTGTTGATCAATCATCACTGAAGGTTGCCTGTCTTAGCTAGCTAGATTTGCTTGGTAACTAATAAAGATCGGCCCGTAGTTATTTATATTAGGTTATCATCTCTCTAGGGTAAAGCTTAATCCATTTTGCAATGTTTTTCCCAACAAGACAACATGAGTTTTTCAGGCTGAAAATGAATTAAGTGCATGCTTTCCAAATGTGAAATCTGACATTGTTCTTGTTACAAAAAGCAATTTATTCCCCAAAAGGCTTACACTTCAAAGGTTATATAAAAAGCTTCAAATACAAATGCTATCCATTTTTCAATTACCGGGTTTCCTAACACCGCTTGCTTTCAGACAGATAAGCAGTGGTATCAGTTTTCTTATTCAACATCTTAAAGGTTTTCAATTCTGTTGCAGAGAGAAAACAAATTTATTGTAATGCATTTGACTTAAGTCACAGTTTATATGGAATATTTCACCAGTCTATTGACTATGGCATGTCCAAAACAGTTTTCCAGAATTTGCAAAATTTTTGCACGTTCCTATTCACCAAGTAGGAAATTTGGAGCTTTCCAGCATTTCACAATCACAACCATTTATTTCTGATGAAGACAATACTTGAAATTATTCTTGTGCCTTACTCTACAAAGGACACGAGGAAGAAAAGCTGAATTAATAACATGGAAAAAGTCCATTGATGTGGTATATGGTGGTAGTGCAATGAATGGGTTGGTGAAAGTGCAAATAGATGGGTCTTAGAGATGAGCGAGCACCCAAATGTTTGGGTCCTCGTTATTCGAGTCGAGCTTTTCGTAAAATTCGAGAGCTCTACTCGAGTAACGAACCTCATTGACTACAGTGGGAATCTCGAGCATTTTTGTATGTGGGATGCCGGGTGCCAAGCTGTTTTTTTTCTTGGTTCGTCTCTCTCTCTCTCTTTCTCTCCCCCTCCCTGTCTGCCAGCCTGCCAAAAATTTTGCCATTGACGTGCGTGGGCAGGGGCCAAAACCCAGAGCGGAGTCGAACATGGCGGGATGCTCGTTTGAGTAATGAGCACCATCAAGTATGCTAATACTCGAACAAGCATCAAGCCCGGCAGAGTACGTTCGCTCAACTCTACTGGGTCTAGATCAGACTGGATCTGCTTCTGTTGACTACACAGTAAAAAAAGATAGAGGCGCTTGAACAGTGAACATAGTATTGGCTTACTGATTTTAAGTTTTATTAGTAGGGATTGAGTAGTCGAAAAGCTGGAAGGAACCAGGAAGTATAATACAGCTTTGTTATTGTGGCAACATTTATGAAGTCAGAAACATTGAACTTACACAGTTCCTAAATTATTTCTTATGATTTCTAATAGAAATCTAAAAATTTTGACCACCAAGAATAGCAAAAATAGCTTGTCAAGTGGGATGAAAATATATGAAAAGAAAAAAAATGAAAAGACTATTTTTTGGCTATTGATCTTAACAATTGAATTACCTAAAAAAATGCTAAATTGCATAATTTAATTGTGCTTATAAATAGTAATCCTCCCTCTTCTATCCAATCTTCTTTAGTGCAACCTGCTGGTTCTGGACAAACCCAAATGGCCTCACTGCTTCTCTAACTACCTGATGCACACTGTGCATGGATAATGCATCGATAGTCTAAGACACTACACACTGCTCTGATTGGCCATGGCTGCTCATGTGAATAGCACTGGCTAATTAGATCAACTGTCATGTCTTAGACTTCTAATGCATACTAGTGCATGATCCCCATTAGGCAGTCAGAGAAGTGGTGCAGCTATATTGTTTTTTCTGGGTTTGGAGTGTTGCTTTATCAGCTTTACAGCAATGTTGGGATATTTATTAACCCTTTCCAATCCACTGTCTGACGCCTGAAGACATTATGATTTAAGGCTGTACAGCTCTGATATTGGAAGACGTCCGCTAGGGTTCTCTTACTGTATATTGCCAGCCTCTCTGCTGTCGGAGCCTATCCAATGTGTCACCTCATGCAGTACTGGCTTTAGCCAGCAGATAGCGCTATTGTATAACAGCAGAAAAAGAGTAAGCCCCCTAGGAAAACGAGGATACAAATTGGATTAGAAAGGGTTAAAAAATCAGTATGTCTGTTTCTGTGGATCGAATAAGCAGATTAATCTTAATTCCTCCTTGAGAAAATGTGTAACTTTGCTTGTCTAGACTCAAGTCAAAATAGCTACATATATTTAAATCTTTTTGGTGCCTGCTTTCCCTTGTTGGCTTTCAGTAGAGCCAGGACAGGTCTTTTCAAGTACTTTAACCTGGACAACTGAAAATAGAGGCTGGTCTGTGGGGTTGAACTATTTAGCCACATGATTATGGCTTTGGGGTTTTTTAATATTGACTCTTTTTAATCTGAGTCTATCCATGTACAAATTCCCATTACAGGAAGACCTTCAGAAGTGTTATTAAACAGGCTATTTAGTATTTATCAAAATATGTGTGGGGGAAAAAACAGCTTTTTAATATGTTACTTATTTGGGATATTATATTTGCTGAACGTTACGGGCCAATATGCAGTTCTGCTCCATCTCCATAAAAATATTGGTTGGCGTGTGCACAACACAAGGAGTCTTGTTGTGGGGACACTATAGAGTACACTCCAGTTGCTGATAGTTCGGTGTCGAAAATAAGCCATTTAAAAACATTTTCCATTTTTGTGTTCATTAAAGCTCCTTTAATCTAACATTTATAGAAGTTTGTCTAAGTTACTGTAAATTGGACTAAAATCTCTCTACATGTACTGTACACATGAGACTACAAGCAATGAATTTGCCTGATCATATATTTAACTACTTAATATTTGCCTAAAATGCTAATGCAGCATGGTAGACTATACTTGGACTGAATATTGTGCTAAATATTTAAATGTCTCATTAAAAGCCAGCTGTAACTTCTGTTCATTAACGAAAAATATCTCCAAGGTGAAACTAAAATAGGAAACAAGTTTATAGCAAATGATCAAAAGTTAGAATTTCTCTTGACTTTCCAAAGTGTGTTAGCCACCTGAATAAATCCCTAAAATAGTCCACCTACAGTATTATTTGGGAACAATAAAACCCCTACAGTAATACCAGAAATGTTGTTAACACTGCATATTTCCAAGCATTTTATTGTCTATTTTTTACTGGTTCCCTGCAGAATGAGCGCAGCACAGAAGGCAATTTTGCAAAGTACTTAGCAGAAAACTATTATCTACTAATTATTAGAAATTGCATGTTGCTTTTAATTGCATAAATAAATAGCTTTACCTGAAAGCCATTAGAAACTGTTTGTCTTTAAAGGCTTTGTAATTTTGATGTGCAATAATCAGATTGTTAACTATTCCTTCTCAGATTGTGTTCATTATTTCTTTTTTTAGTTGTCTCTATCCACCATGAGTTTGGAAAAAAATATAGATAAATACTGAAAATGAGTAACAGCTCAGAATGGACAAGTGGTTTAGTATGAACTCACAAAAGGAGACAATCCTATGCAATATATAAACCTCTAGAGCCAGTAATAAAATAAAAAAAATCTTCAAAAACATAATTTTAAGAGCTTACTTACACATGCGTATATCAGCCAGTATTTTCACGGCCGGCCAGTAGATGCTTCCATCTGAGCAGTCCCCCCTTCCCTGCCCCTCACCGGCTCTCTGCTTCTCTCCTCCCCTCCGAGCGGTTTGCAATGGTAGTGGATGGGATGGGGGCAGAGCTAAGCTCCCGCCCCGCCACTTCTCCATATCCAGCATTGGGAGTGGGCAGGACAGAGCAGATCTTAGCTCCACCCCCTCCCATTGCAAATGCCGGAGTGGAGGAGAGAGGCAGAGAGTCGGTGAGGGGGAGGGAAGCGATGAACTGCTTAGATAGAAGCGTATATCGGCCGACTGTGGAAATGCCGGTTGATATACGCTCGTGTAAATAAGACCTAAAAGTCATTATTACGAGATAAATGTTTTAATTTTGAAGGAAAAAAAAAGTTGAAAAGTTGGTAAAAAAAGGGAAGGGGTGTAAGTTAAAATATCCAGCACTCTCTTTACAGGTTGTTTCAATGTGTTCATGGGACATCACAGGAATGTTCCAATCCAAGGCTAGCTCTGCAGCTTATAAACAGACCAAGTGGGGTACAGCTCTGGAATTGTAGGGACCTGGGAGGGATGAGTATAGGCTTGTTTTTGTTATTTTGTAAGGCATGAGCAGCATAAAAGGAATAATATTTTATTTTGGAAAGGCTTTAAATAATATCATAAGATTAAAAAATTATATGGAAAGTCATGTTATATCGCTGTTTTGTACATAGGACAATAATAAGACTGCTATAGTAGTGTATGGGACCTTACTGTATGTCTTTATCACAAAGGCATACAGAGGTTTTCTGCTGGATTTCATACGAATCTGACAAAAATAAATTGTGGCACGCTCCATGTCATTATTATTAGGGTGCTTTCACATATACTCGAATATTCTTCAATTTGCTGTGGAATATTCTGACACAGCTATACAAAATTTCACATATAGTATTCCTCATCATGATCAGATGAGCAAAAAAATCATACCAATTCTTGCAAAATTGGATCAGGTCATTCGTGTGGGGGGAAATTTAAACATAGACTTCAGTACTGCAAGGCAGCAATGCTAACAACTGTGCTATCAAGAAGAAGAAGAAGAAGCGCAAAGAGAATATACAAACTCCATACAAATATTATCCATAACTAGTATTGCTCATTGCGACTGGCTGGTGATTTAGCAAAAATCACCAAAAAATAATTTAACAAATGAGGGAGATGTGTGTGTGTATCTCCTTCTATAAATATGGCTAAGTTGTTAGCACTGTTACCTTTTAGTTCTGGTGTACTAAGTTCAAATCCCATCGAGGATAATATCTGCATGGACTTTGAAAACCTGTATCCAGATGCTGCCCTTGGTCAAATTTGAACCTACACCTGCAGCACTGTAAAGCAGAGGTTTTAACAACTGAGCCACTACACTTGTCTGTTCTGCTCTAGAAAAGGGGAAGAACAACTTTATGAATGGGTGAGTGACTGCTGCCTCTCATCTGATTAGTCCCTCTGAGCCAATCAGAGGCAGCAGTCACACACCCATTCATAAATTCATGAATGGGTGTGTGAGTGGAATCTGCCTCTGATTGGTCAGGCTGTGACCAATTAGAGGCAGCTCATTCAGCAGGCGGGGATTTTAAATCCCCGGCTGCTGAATACTACTCACAGCTGTTCAGAGCAGTTCAGGAGGACTGCCGCTGGCCGCGCTGAACTCCGTCTGCCGGGACCAGGTGAGTATATATATATTTATTTTTTTACACATTTCTGGATGAATTGCAGGGAAGGGCTTATATATTTAACCCCTTTCCGACAATTCATCCCGCGATCGCCGGCAGCCCATTGCTTGTAATGGAGCCGGCTGTATTGCCGGCTCCATTGAATTCAATGGGCTAACATCGTTCTGCCGAGACAAGGTGAGTATATATATATTTTTTTTTTACACATTTCTGGATGAATTGCAGGGAAGGGCTTATATATTTAAGCCCTTCCCGACAATTAATTCCGCGCTCGCTGGCAGGCCATTGCTTTCAATGGAGCCGGCTATATTGCCGGCTCCATTGAATTCAATGGTCAGTGCTCGTTTAATCGAGACGAGTACTGCGTGGTGCTCGTCTCGAGTAACGAGCATCTCGAGCACCCTAATACTCGAACGAGCATCAAGCTCGGACGAGTATGCTCGCTCATCTCTACAAATGAAGTAATTATTGTGAGGATAATAAATAGTTAAAGTCATAATTTAGTAGAACTCAAAAAGTCATCATTGTTAGAGCGACTCCCGACGAGGACATATCAGCCATCTCTTTTCATAGCCGTCCGATATACGCTTCGTTAGAGGTGAAAAATCTGGTGAATGGGTGCACAAATCAAACGTTTGTGCGCCCTTTCATATGGCCTGGTGAGTCTGGCGCGAATGCACTGAGCTCACCAAACCATCGACCAATTCCCTGCCCTCCCCATGGCAAGCTCACCTCTCGTTCCTCCCCACTCGTTCTGTGCAATGGGAGGGGTGGGGTGGGGCGGAGCTAAGTGCCGGTCCACCCCGCCTCCTCAAATTGATGGCTATGGGGGAGAGAGCGGACGGTTAGCTCCGCCCGTGCCCCTCCCCTTGCCATAGCCATCAATGAGAGGAGGCGGGGCGGACCAGTGCTTTGCTCCACCTTCTCACCCCCTCCCATCACACAGAACTAGCAGGAGGGAATGAGAGGTGAGAATGCACAGGGGAGGAGAGCAGAGGGAGGGAGTTTAGCAGCCACACTGCTAATCTCCCTCCCACCTACAGCTGCTGCCATGGGCTCCCATAAGAGCCCATGCAGTGGCCGACGAATTCCGGCCCAAAAGATCTATCTTTTGGTCCTGACGTAAAAACGCCCTTCGCTATATTGGCTTGGAGCGTTTTTATGTCTCAGAAATACGCCCATGTGATCTGATGCATTGGAATCCAATGCGTCAGATCATAGCGCAAATCGTCCGGCCATGAAAACAGCCGGTCGATATGCGCTCATGTGAAAGAAGCCTGAGGGCAACTTCAGACGAGCGTGTATGCAATGTGTTTAATCAGTTCATTCCCACTTTTGCATTTTGTGAGCGAAAAAAAAAAATCCTGCGACCTGCTCTATTTTGGTGTGCATTTGCAAAGCAAAGGCACCATAGGAGTCTATGGAGGGTGCGCAAATGCACACTGGATCTTTGCAAATTGTGCAATGAACTGTGCAATTTTGTGGGGGATTAAAAAAAAAAAAAAACACCGGGGACTAATTAGGCTGCACAGCCTCTTAAATCATGTGTCGTGCCAGATGTGAACAGCCCCTTGCAGCACAGAAAGTACAGTAAAAAGTACGATAGCGCAACCTCCGCTACTCAAAAAGTCACGCTTTCATGTGTGTTCTTGCTCTCACGCTCGTCTGAAGCTGTCCTAACGCTACTAATACACTAGCTTTCTTTTCATCTGCGTGTTGTACATTTAAAAAAACAAATGACACACGGACTGCGTGAAAAAAACAATTTCATATCCTACTCTTCTCTGTATCACGGATGAAAATAAGTACACGCAAATGTATGTGACTGTGCAGGCCCTCCATGTATTGGATTGATCAAGTGTCCGTGTCGTGTCCGAAGCAAGTTGCACCTGAACCTCTACGGTCAATCTCACACTCAGCGAGTATGTTGATAGGCTTAGAAAAAGCATCAAGTAAAAAGAATCGGTCATCTCAAAAATTCTGTTCAGACTGCAAGCAGCAAGTTGTTAAGGGGGATGAGCTGAGCAGATTGATAATAGTATATACCCAGGTTACACCTGCATGCTCCATGAAACTAAAAACAGGGAATCCGGGATTCTACTTTTGTGCTCCATTTTGAGGAGCTGGAAAGAGGAATCCCCATTGCCAAATGGGCCTGTCTTTGGATGGACCCGAACAGCGTCAATGAATGGCTGTGATTGGTTAATCGCGCGCCGGCTCTGATTGGCTGAGCTGCGGCCCTCGAGAACCAATCAGAGAACTTGTTTGCTGGAGGCGGGGTTACAAACCCCGTTACCAGCAAGTGATCTTCTGTCAGCGCTGAGAACTGCAAGCAAGCCTGCCCAGAACTGCGGAGACCAGTGGGAGGGACCCAGATGGTGCCTGCTAGGTAAGTATAAGACATCCCCTGAAAATAAGACCCTGTGCCTTTTTGGAGGGCAAAAAGTAATATAACGCAGGGTCTCATATTTGGGGAAACATGGTAGTGATATGGGCCATGTATGTAGTGATATTGCCCATCAGAGTATAGCCTGAGTATCTCCTGAATGTTTGCACACTGTACACAAAATTAAAAAATGAATTAAAAACCTGTATGCAGTTTAAAAAAAAACTGCATGTGTTGGTTGAATCCACATGCGTTTTTTTATAGTGTATGCAGTTTCTTAAAAACGTTTGTGGTTTTTAAATACCGCATGCAGTTTTTTAATGTGTTTTTTTTTTAAATTTAAGTTCAAAAATAAAACAAAAATCATGAACACTGCCCAATGCTGGGCTCACTCGCATGTGAGTCACAGTGTTTTACCGCTGTGGAGCCACCGGTGACCTGTCCTATCGCTGTGCGTCGCAGTAAAAATTGTACTGTGCATGACAACGTATCTCACGCATATGGTCATGCGCAGTACACCATTTAAAAAAAAAAAATTTTTTGCGCCGTTGCTATGCAAAGTCGCATATACACACTGTCCATATGCAATGTTATTACATATGGGCGGCGTTGATTATGCGTCAATAGAGAACAATAGGTTCTATCATCGTTAATACGCCGCAAGATAGAACATGCTGTGTTCTTTTTCGGCTTGCATATTAGGCAATTCCTACTCACAAATGTGAGCGGAACTGTGTATGGTAATGTATTTGATTGCCAGTGAATTACCGCGTATCAAAGGTAGTACAACGCATGCGTAAAACATGGTAACCATACACTCATGTGAGCCTGCCCTAAGGGGCTAAAAACAAATTTTCACATAGTCCAGGAAATGTGTTATGTTTGGAAAGCTTATGTAAAGGTTCTAGATCATGTATGTAAATGCGTTTTGTAACTGTATGCTGCGCGGTTTAGGTATGGGTGTGGGTACAGGGGGCCCCAGCTCAACTTTTGCACCCAGGCCCCTGAGCCTCTAGTTACACCCCTGCTCATAAGCATCAGACAGGAGACTGTACTACATAGAGGAGATCTCCAGAGTGTGACAGGCAATCAGGTGATGAGGGAAGGGATGAAAAAAATGTGTCCCTTTAATTCTTGTAAATAGCTCTATGGCGAATTGTGCTGGATAACTATGGTTGACTTACCAGCACTTATGCAATCTGTGTAGTTGGATGACAACAGTTTCCTATTTATGTTGGAACTGGGATGAGAACATAAAGCATTGTGCCAAACGTATTCAGTTATAATTAAAAGTTTTTTATCATTTGGATACATAAACCGAGGTTCCTGTGCTTGTCCATTGGGCACTGTATCTTAATACTGACATTGGAAAAACAAGCAGCCATTAAAAGTAGAAAATTAAAACAAGATTCCTATTGGAAAGAGACAACTCATTCTTAAATATCTGCATAACATATCATTTTCGGAGTTGTGCAAAAGGAAATTAGTGCCATTTTCCATGACAAACAGAGCATAAACTTTACAATCATGTAAGTGGTATAAGGGCACTTGCCAAGTATCCTGAATTATATAAGCTGAAGTGAGAAGGGAATATTGTAATTCCTTTGTATTGAATTCAAATACACATTAGAAATATACTCTGTAAATTCAATAGTGAGATGGGATAGCAAACCATAAAACACAAGAAAAACCCAAATCAAGAAAAAACAAGTGTGACAGTTCAATGCTAAGGGCGAAGTCAGACGAGCGTCTTTTTGTCCGAGCCTATGTGTGCAAAAAAAGCGCCTCTAATACAACCATTGGTTCCCTATGATGCGTTCACATGTCCATCTTTTACAGGCGCAAATTCTTTGCACCTGCAAAAGATAGGACATGCGTGCAGCGGCAAGGTCTGTGCTGTGCATAAAGATTCCGCGCAGGGAGTCCCCTCACCACTGAACACTGTGACAACACTGTCACAGTGTTCAGTGATGATGGAACTCCCTGCAGGGCTGAAAGAATCCCCTGACACAGCTGTCGCAGAGGATCGCGATCTTCTCCAATTGCTTTCAACTGGGCCAGCGCTGCAGCCGGCCCCATTGAAAGCAATGGACTGTAGGCAACTCCCGCAGTGACTTTTGGGGAAGGGCTTGAAATACAAGCTCTTCCCTGAAAATCATCCCTAACTTGTGTAAAAAAATTAAAAATATATATACGCAGTTCTCCGCCGCTGTCAGAGCTTCAGTGCGTCTTGTCGCTTGGCTCCCTGGCACTGTTAAAAATCCCTGCCTCCTAAAAGGGCAGTGTCTGATTGGCTGAGTGCTCAGCCAATCACAGGCAGCACTTAGCCATTCATTGAATGACAGCTGAGAGCTGCCTGTGATTGGTTACAGTGCTCAGCCAATCAGAGGCAGAGCACAGCCATTCATTGAATTCATGAAAAAAACGCTCGTCTGACTGAGCCCTTAGGCTGTTTTATGGCTATATGTAAACTCCAACTTGTGCAGCGCCATAACATAGCACTTGTTGCAGTCTGTGGACCAATATATCTACAATTTCATATGGAGGTGTACCGAGTGTTTCTGTTTAATTCATAGGAAATCAGACAGAAAAATTTGTGGTATGCTCCATTAAAGTTATCCTGTGTAATACAGTACAATGCCACATGAAGGCACAGTATAACACTTTTAATGTCTACAACTCCATCATACAAAGCTGTAGCAGAACTCCATGTTCTGCTATTTAGGTTCAACCCAGCTGTGTGCATGAGCCTTGACCTCACCATATGGCCATATTACAAATCCACATTGTAAGGATTCGTAACACAGCAGACATAGAAATCTAAGGGTGCAAACTGTACCTGTAACATAGAAACTTGACGACAGAAAAAGACCACATGATTCATGTAGCCTGCCCTTATAATATTTCCTTTTTATTTCTCTCAGTATAGATTAATGCTAATCGCAGAAATGCTTAACTTGATTTTCCAGCCATGTCTGCTGAAAGTTTGTTCCAAGCATCTGCTACCCTTTTAGTATAATATTTTGGGACATTCCTTCTGATTTCCCCACAACTAATCTCAGCTTGTGCCCCCTTGTTCTAGTGCTTAGCTTCCTAATAAATGCACTTCCCTCCTGAACCTTATTTATACATTTACCATATTTCCTCCAGAGTATACAAATTCAATTATTTAAGTGTTTCCTGATAAGTTTTCTTCTTTAGGCCTTCTGCCATTTTTTGAATCCCATCTTTGGACTCATTCTATTTCATCAATGTCTTTCTGTAGGTGAGGTCTCCAGAACTGACCACAGTATTCCAGATGTGGTCTCAATAGAATGTTTTACAGCGGGATCACAATCTCCTTCTTTCTACTCATTATATCTCTAGCTATGCAGCTAAGGATTCTATTTGCTTTCCCTGCTTCCTGACTACACCGTGGAATCATTAAAGAATCCCCTGCCACAGTTGTCACAGCTTGCAAGCCTTGCAGGGATTTTCGGGGAAGGGCTTTAAATGTAAGCCCTTCCCTGAAAATCATCCCTAGAATATGTTAAAAATAAAAAAAAATATATACTCACCTCTTCTTGCCGGGGCTCAGGCGTGTTTAGCCTGTCTTCTCCCAGCACTGCTCTGAAGCTCTTTCAGCAGGCAGGGGATTTTAAATCCCCGTCTGCTGAAAGGGCTGTATCTGATTGGCTAAGCGCTCAGCCGGCGGCCCCATTGAAATCAATGCTGCATGGACTTGCATTCACCCGTGTTTGTGCACATACATGGGTGCGCGGTTTCGTGCGCACCTATGTATGGCACACGCTTATGTGAATGTACCCTAAGAGAAGACCAAAGTGTACAACACAATCATCGGTATCCACAACAAACGTCAAGCTTTGCAGAGCAAAGCAGGTTCATATATCAGGCAGTGAACTCTCATTAGTCACAGTACCCATTGCCCTACTTCGTCTACTGACCCCTTTCTACTAATTAAAAAGAATTTGAGATGGGCCTAGATGCCTTTTTTGAGCATTACAATGATATATGTTATATTCACTAATTATTTCAGAAGGGTCGGTGATCCGGGGATTATTTTGATTGCTATATTGGAATCGGGAAAGGAATTGTTTCCCTTAGGCCTCGGTCACATGACCGTTTTTTGGTCCAATCTGCAGACGCGCTTGCGATCTGCAGATCTTTAGACCAAATGCGTCCCAATGGGATCGGTCACATGTTCGCTTTCTATGCGGATGTGCGATCAATTATAGGACACAACGATTCACAGAACGCGCCTATCTGCATTCTGCGCATCGCTGTGTTCTATATATGCGCTCAATGGGGCCGGCGGCAGCAGCGCCGACCCTATTGAGAACATATACTATAAAGATCGTTCTCCTCTGCCACAGCCGTCACAGCTGTGGCAGAGAAGAACGATGTTCGCCCATTGAATTCAATGGAGCCGACAGTATAGCCAGCTCAATTGAAAGCAATGGGTTGCCGGCGAGCGCGGGATGAATTTTCAGGAAGGGCTTAAAAATATAAGCCCTTCCCTGAAAAACATCCTAAAATGTGTAAAAAAAAATAAAAAAAAAATATATATATATATACTCACTTTTTCCCTGCAGAGTTCAGCCGCGTCTGGCCAGCAGTTCTCCTGAACTGCTCTGTGTAATATTCAGCAGGCGGGGATTTAAAATCCCTGCCTGCTGAATGGGCTGCCTCTGATTGGTCACAGCCCTCACCAATCAGAGGCAGCTCTAACTCACCCATTCATGAATTCATGAATGGGTGAGTGAGTGCTGCCTCTGATTGGCTGAGCACATGGACCAATCAGACACAGCTCTCAGCGTCATTCAATAGCTGAGAGCTTCCTCTGATTGGTCCTTGCGCTCAGCCAATCAGAGTTCATGAATTCATGAATGGGTGAGAAAGAGCTGCCTCTGATTGGTGAGGGCTATGACCAATCAGAGGCAGCCCATTCAGCAGGCGGGGATTTTAAATCCCCGCCTGCTGAATACTACACAGAGCAGCTCAGGAGAACTGCCGGCTGGACGCGGCTGAACTCCGTCTGCAGGGAAAAGGTGAGTATATATATTTTTTTCATTTTTACACATTTTAGGATGTTTTTCAGGGAAGGGCTTATATTTTTAAGCCCTTCCCGAAAATTCATCCCGCGCTCGCCGGCAGCCCATTGCTTTCAATGGAGCCGGCTGTATTGCCGGCTCCATTGAATTCAATGGGCGAACATCGTTCTCCTCTGCCACAGCCGTGGCACAGCTGTGGCAGAGGATAGCGGCCAGCGTTCGGCCGTTTCGCCGAAAACGCTGCTAGCTGCAGATTTTTCGGCAAATCGTCGGCCCCGGTCACGCGATTTGCGGATGCGCATCCGTCATGCGATCCACAAATTGCGCGAAAAAACGCCCATCTGACCGAGGCCTTAAATGGGGAAATTTGGCTTCTACCTCATTGGGTTTTTTTTGCCTTCCTCTGGATCAACATTAAGGGGCCCCCAATAGGCTGAATTGAATGGACGTAAGTCTTTTTTTCGGACTAACGTGCTATGTTGCTATTAGCTGATGTGCAAGACTTCTGGATCATTTGAAAAGTTGGGTTTTCTGATTGGTCCAGAATGCGAGTTGCTTCGAAACAACACGCACAAGAGTGCAGGCAAGTAGCCTCCAGAGAATTTTTTCTGACCGTTATGAAATACTGTGCCTCACGGGGCCTCCTACAACAACACACACAGTACTTATAGCTCCATAAGTCAGAAATGTGGGGAGTCAGTGGATAGACATTTATTTATGTGCAAAGTTTTTTTTTTCCATATGCATGAGTCACAAAAGTAGGGTTTAGGCATTTTGAGGGCATTTTCCCGTACAACACCCTACTTTATGTCTCTTTTGATTTAAAAAGGTCTCTGTATCTTTAATACAATTAATTTGTTTGTCTTGCTTCATTTTATTGTAGAAAAAAATGACTGGCTAAATGTTATACCCAATGCTGCAATTGAATCCCATGCAATCTTATGCAGGAATTATTTATTACACCATGACTGGACTCAGTGGAGTTGTAGAGAAACAAGGGGCCCTCAAGGTGGGATAAAAAACATAGATATTTAAAAAGAATAAAATGACTACACGTATGAGAAAGGTGCTGTTATGGTTTTATTCATTTATAATTTGGCTTTATGCCATTCAATTAAGTCTTTGTTAATAGCTCTCCATTACATTGTATGTTTTTACTTTACCCTTGTGATTATAATGCATCGTAAATTGTGATAATGATAATAATAACATGAACCATTTCTTCCTTATTGGTTTTCTATATATTTAGAACAAACTCGTAATATGAGTTAGCTCTTGAATCATAGAAGTGACTAAAAAATGAACAAATAGCAACAATTATGTTTACTGTATTAACCACTATTCTGTGAGGCGGTTGTGCGGCATTGTGAATTTCTAGCTTTGAAATATTAATACATGCATTGTTAAGTATGCCGAGATTAAGCCTAAAGTAACTTGCCGTAAAGCAAAAACCCCAATACTTATAATTTTGGGGCTTATACTTACTTTCTCCTGTTGACTCTTGAATGTCCTTTGCATGTTGGAGATTGCTTCCTTGAACTTGATTTTGCAATTCTGCCATTCTAACATAGCTTTCTATTGAGTTGCCTTAGGTCATTGTAACACAGAAATCCAATAATTGTATAAATGGTTGATCCATGGCCTCAGGCACCATCATAAAGATAATATATGCAGGTTATTTAGGGGGATGTATTACCTTGACTTTTTTTTTTGCTAATTAAAACTAGATACTAATACATTTTGCTCTTTTATGTCTTTATTTTTGTATCTTATACTCGTCTTTCCTGAGCTGTTCTGTGAAGACAAGTTTAGCAATTTGCCTTACAGCAGCCACATGAACATAGGAAAGAGTAGGCTGGAAATGACTCGCTGACTTCAGTGAGAAAGTTTTGTGTGCATGCTCTGTGATCTGTACAGAGGTTTCTGTGCAAGCAGGGGAGGAGGTGAGCTGTCCTCCCAAGCTATTGGCTAGGTGTGATCCGGTGTAACCTTTGCATAAGTATTAGCTTCCATTGTAATCCTGCCTGTGATGATCAAGAGATGAATGCTGAGAAATTATCTCTACAGAACTAGAAATATTAGTTTATTATGAGGCTCTGGAGCTACTGCGAAAACTACAAAATTTGTTGAGATAGTTGTAGTGGAATCATTTAGAACAGGTTTCATTTAAAGGGATGTTGTCTGAAATGTAACTAAGGGTCCGTTAACACAGAGCAATAAATCATCGGACTGAGCGAACAATGACCAAGTTCTATGCTTTAAAACCAAAGGGTCCCAATTGCGGCCAAACCCCACCAGATACAAAATGCACATGGAGTGCATTACTGGCTGGTCACACTGTCGGCAGCGTGATTGCTGCAGCCAACTCTGGGTGGTTGTGGGAGGAGGAGAAAGGGAGAGAAGAGGTAGAGAGGCAGCACCCGCAGGCCGGCACTTGAAGAGGGGAAGCCGGTGACTCAAGGAGTCGGCAGCCAATTACAGGCTGCAGACTCCCACGGCGCACTCTCCACCCACTGAGAGACTGCAGTTGTGACTCAGTGAACTACTGAGGAGTGTCTAGGTCCCCGCGCTACTCACCTCTGGAGTGATGTCTGGACAGCCTGTTAATGAAAGTCGAGGACCTTTGGTTGAATAGCAACCTGGATCACATGAGTTGGCTCCGATCATGTGATCAGGTCATTTGATCCGCGTTGCTATGTGACCACGGGTCCTGGACATTTATTTACAGGCTGTCCAAACATCGCTCCAGAGGTGAGCAGAGCAGGGAGTGTACTTAAATATGTATAGCTAGCATAACTTATACCAGCTATACATATGTTATTATACACAGGATATCTCCAGGTTACATCAGCATGCTCTATATAGCTGTATACAGGGATACAGGGCAATATACATCTACTGTATATAGTGATATATACCATGCTGGTGTAACCTGGAGATCTCCTGTATATAATTATATATGTACAACTGGTTTAACTTATACATTCTGTATATAGTGATATGGACCATGTTGTTATAACCTAGCCCAGTTTATATCAGCATGGTTGATATCACTATATACAGGATGTACAGCTTATATCAGCTGTACATATATAATTATATACAGAAGACACCCACTTTTGGGTGCTTTCTCACGTGCACTGGGGGATTCCGCTTTCCTGTTCTGTTCAGGGAGCAGGAAAGGGGAATCCCCGCGACCTAATGGATCCATCTCTGGATGGAACCTAACAGCAACGGACGGACTCCATTGACTAAAATAGGGTCTGTCCGCTGTCTGCCCAGCTTTTGGACAGAAGAAAAAGCGCTGCATGAAGCACTTTTTTTACTAGTATTTGGTGCCGAATCTATGAAGGAACTTCCGACCAGAGGTTCCGACGCAGATGTGAACCTGGCCTTACGCCAGCATGGTTCATATCACTCTATACCGGAGGTGTATATACTTCTCCCTGTATATTGTGACATAGAGCATGCTGGTGTGACCTGGAGATCTCCTGTATATAATTATATATGTATAGCTGGTATAACCCGGGTATATACTGTATATGACTTTACACACAACAAAAAACACATCAGAAACCTGCATGCAGTTTAAAAAACAAAAAACAAAAGTGCATCTATTGTTTGAAACTACTTGTGGTTTTGAATACCGTATGCAGTTAAGGCTAATTTCACACAGGCAAGTGCGATATCGGGCCATGAAACTCTGCCTCATATCACGCGCGCCAACGTGCAATGTCCCTGCAGATGCAAGGCGTTTTTGTGTTAAAACCAGTTTGCATCACATCGGGGAAGTAGCAATGCTTTTAGCCACAGGATGATGGAGGATTGCAGAGTGTTTCCTATTGTTTTCCATGGGTAAACCTTGCTTTGCATTACACAGTGATACTGTGCTAGCCCCATTAAAAACAATGGGTGACGCGAGGCATTCCAAGGGAACGCCCAAAGATAGGACATGCTGTAATATTTCTGTGCGATGCAGGGGAAAAAAATTGCTCGTATGTGTATGAGGTGGTTGAAAAAAATGGGGTACATCTTCATGCGCGATTTGTGCATCTCGCAATGCACAAATATTGTGTGATTTGTGGCCTAAGGGGCTACAAACAGATTTTCATGTAGTCCAGAAAATAAATCATGTGTAGAAAACTTACGCCAAGGGGCTAGATCGTGTATGTAAATTCGTTTTGCAGCTGTATGCGGCATCGTTTAGTTATGGGTACCAGTACAGACGGAGGGGAGGGGGTAGGCCCCAGCTGAAAATTTTACACCCGAACCCCTGAGCCTTTAGATAAGCCCTTTTTAAGCTAACAGATAATAGTTTAAATTATTTCATTATTTTGCTTGTTCAGTTAGTCATTGGTCTATCAGGAAATAGTTGGGTCTGCGAATGACTGAACAATCACTTTTCACACAAAACGACTGGCAAATGCCAACCAATGATTTTATGCCCACATAAAATGAACGCGGAATGATAAGCGAATGAATCTTTGTTCAATTGTTGGCCATGTTTGCACTGCATGATTATCATTCAGCTTTACACAATCCAACGATTCATTGAACAACAATTGTACTGTGAATAAAGGGCCACAAGTGGCTGTATATACGGTATGAGAAGTTTGATCATTTGCAATGGGCTTGTACTTGTACTAGAGACTGTGACTTGTTCTTGCAAAGGACTACAAATTGAATCAGCAAAGTCAGCACTTGTAGAGTGTTCGAGGCTGGATCGCAGCATTCTGAAACTGTGCGTCACGTTCAAGTGAATGAACCGCTGATTCCCATTGAAGCAAATGTACCACTGATTCAGCTACCATGTAAAGTTTACTGTCGTTTACTGAATTCCATGCTACGTCTCTTAATCCACCCGCATGTGGTGGTCTCCCACAGACATCATACTTTTATTAAAGCTGTTAGCAGTTGCATCTGCGATCAATACAACTTTTAATTCCTGGCCCATGCTCCCGAGGGGCTCTGTGTCCTGAACTTCTTCCTCTTTCTCTCTGACCATTGAGATGCTATGATTTAAGGCTCTAGCGTCCAATGAGCTATCAATCAGAGCTGTGGAGCAGCTCATTGGACAGAAACTGTAGAATCAGAGGACAGTTTGATATAACAGGAACTTATATTGAGTTGACAAAAGGCCTCCCTTTCATACATTTCATCTGGCCAGATCACAACATTTCCACACGTGTCTGCAAGGTTAATTACTCCCTGTTTAAGTGCTTTAACTCTTTTTAATTGCTATACTGTGAAAAAGTTGGATTATACTGCATAGGAGAATGAAGAAGTGACAACAGATCTTTCTTCGCAGGTTTCAACAATATATTAAAAGCTGGATAGGCAGACAAGAGTGGAAAATTCTGTGATCTTCAATATAAATACGAGGATTAGAACTAACCTGTTGTTCCTATAGAAAGGCTTATCTATCAGTAAGTGAAGAGGTTGCCCTCCGATCTACTAAAATACTCCAGGAGTGATGTATGTCAGTGTATAGGTGTTCCTACATAGTTACTCTGTGATGTGATTTTGGGGACTGGCTCCCAGCATCGTGTGATTCCATCACATGGCAGGTAGAGGATCACAGTGGAAATGCACCATCTGTGCAACAGTCAGCGGGTGACTTCGTTTTTGAAGATCTTTTTGATAGATAAACCCCACTGTTTTTAATTTAATTTACTCCTGACAAAGCTGCTGATACAGTGAAATGTGCATCGAAGTGCTTGCATATTAGCTCTTAATGGTTGTGCCATGCCCTAACAACTGAATTATCTGATAATTATCAACCCCACTATTATTTTTCATAAAAACAAAACTCTTAAGAATATTTTAAACCCCCTCGTGCCCCCGAAGATCTCATACACTACTCTCTACCAATAATGCCCTAGGGGAAATTTTAAGAGGTTCTTATAGATGTGTCAAAAAAGGGTGTAAGTGCTGTGCAAACATATTCCAGAATCACAAGATTTGTCTGAATGAAGGGAACATATCTTTACCCCTGAGGGACTTTTTAAATTGCAGATCCCATTATATAATATATATGATTTAATGTCCTTGCTGACTTGACTATGTAGGTTGTATGATTAATGCCCTGAGGGTAAGGGCTATCATATATCAGTCGAACATACAGAGGTGGCTTCATGGAGCACAGTGGGTTGAGACACTTCTCAAGTCATCATAATATGACCCCTCAGTTTTACCCATCATGCCATTGGAGAGGGTCCCCCGGGGTGAATCAAATCATCTCACTCCTTGAATCAAAGAAGATGTTCTGGATTTTCCACCTCAACAAACTGATGCCCTAGTTTTATTGGTAGTTCAAAAAATGTGTGTGTGTGTGTGTGTGTGTGTGTGTATATATATATATATATATATATATATATATATATATATATATATATATGGAAGGAGGTAGGAGAGTGGAAGGGGGAAGGAGGAAAAGGAAAGAAGAAGAGAAAGATAATTTTTCAACAAGAAGCATTTTTAATGTTTTTCATATGTCCATGTTGGAATGACTCTTGGGCATTTATTGTATTTTTTTATTGTTTCAACTTATTTTAGGACATGTAAATAGTTTGCTCCTCTTTATTCACATTATCTTAATTTTTAGATATCTTTACATAACTTTCATATCCTTAAGGATACTTGCGCACCTAGGTACGAGCAAAAACATGCGTGTATGCAGCCGCGGGCATTGTTTTTAATGGAGCCGCAGCTGCTGCCGGCACCTCTGAATTGTTTTTCATGGAAGGGCTTTACGTATAAGCCCTTCCCTGAAAAACAATAATTTTAGTGTAAAAAAAAAAAAACGTACCCTCAGCCGCTGCCGTGTCTCCCGCGGAAATGAAGAAAACATCTGCCGCATGCGGTACATGTTTCCTTCATCCCCGCTAGTAAAAAGAATTCCCTGGTGCTACATCTGCCACATCTGTCACAGATGCGGCAGAGGAATTCTTCTATTCCCTACCGCAGCTGTCACACATGACAGCTGCGGTAGAGGATCCTGCTGCCGACACCAATCAATGGATTCAGGGAGGGGCTTTAAATCCCC
The DNA here is from genome assembly GCF_035609145.1 of Eleutherodactylus coqui. Taxonomy (NCBI): domain Eukaryota; kingdom Metazoa; phylum Chordata; class Amphibia; order Anura; family Eleutherodactylidae; genus Eleutherodactylus; species Eleutherodactylus coqui. Next base: position 61,351,504 of record NC_089845.1, on the reverse strand, counting down.
ACATGCTGATAGATCAGCAGCGCAACACAGCCGGGGACAGCGCCAGAAGTCACCGCTGAGCCCCGGTAGCCGTCAATGGATTTATAAGCCCTTCCCTGAAAAGCCATTTAAAATAGTGTCAAAATTTTTTTTTTAAAACTCACCTGCCGGGGTGAGCGCTTCAGCCACTGACAATCAGAGCTACCAGCAGGCGGGATTTTTAATCCCTGGCTGCTGATAGCTCAGAACTGCAGAGTCGGGGACAGTGCCAGAAGTCGCAGCTGATCCCCGGCAGCTGAAGGCAGGTGAGTATTTTTTTTTACACTATTTCAAATGGCTTTTCGGGGAAGGGCTCGTGTGAACCCACCCTGACTTTATATGATACACTTACCATTATTGCAGATTTCTTATAATTTCCTATCTTGGATTGGTCCCCAGAATTTTTACATATATTTTTGATCCCAATACATTTTATCTATCTTATATCATTTAACATTAATAAAATGAATTTTATTTCCAGTGAGTTCTATCTATTTCAAACCATTATACACTATGAATATTTTTCATGATTTTACGTCAAACCGAGTTTCTGTTGGAGTTCCTTTAGTGGCCCCCTCTAGGTGCAACTTCTCCCCTAGATTTTTATTTTTATCTTTCATATTTTTATACTCTACATAATTTAATACACTCCATATCACCACTTCTTGTACCCATTTTTGGTCTCTACTTTATATACTTGGTCTTTATGGCACATAACTATTAGGATGATTGATTATATAAACTAATCACTCTAGGCATTTCTTGTATTTTATCATGAAGTATAATTTTTAGGGCTTGAAGTTACCTCCCCTTAATATCCTATGTATTTGTTTTTAATTAATTATTCTTTTTTTTAACTTTAGAATATATAGTTGTATATAGTTTTGGTCGTATAGCTTTACTTATTCATTTTACATCATATACGGTCGCTGGAATGCAGTAGTGCCTCCAACCCTTTGGAGTGCAAGGGCATCCTTTCCAGTGAGTGTTTCTACACTTGGACGCACTACGCCATTTGGTTCTGCGGATGGACACACAACGCTGGTAAGTGTTTATCTTCATGGTTTTGTTACACACTAAGACAACTGCAGAAGCAGGAAATTTCAAATACATGGCTACTAATATATTGTTAAAGGGGTTGTCTCGCGATAGCAAGTGGGGTTTAGCACTTCTGTATGGCCATATTAATGCACTTTGTAATACACATAGTGCATTAAATATTGGCCATACAGAAGTTATACACTTACCCCCTCCGGTGCTGGCGTCCCCTTCTCCATGGCGCCGACCAAAGCTGCCTTCTCCCTGGATTAGACGCGCTTGCGCTGTCTGCCCTCTTCTATCCGGCTCCGGCGTGCTCGCTTTGGTCGGCGCCATGGAGACGGGAACGCCAGCACCGGAGGGGTAAGTGTATAACTTCTGTATGGCCAATATTTAATGCATGATGTATATTACAAAGTGCATTAATATGGCCATACAGAAGTGCTTAACCCCACTTGCTATCGCGGGACAACCCCTTTAAGCTCATATATTACTTTATGGATACCTTACCTCCAGTGGATTGTTTATTCCAAGCCCTGGGTAACACCATTGTGATACTTCACCTACCAGGATTAGGGCGTGTTCTCAGCTGAGACCCCCCTGCAAAGTAAGTTAATTTTCTTTACTTCTAAGCTCTGCAAATATATGGTCATATTCTCTGGAGCCCTGAGTATGATTTACTCATTTTTATCCTGTACTTCATGTTTCTGAGATTTCTAACACGATCCCATTGACGCCTTTCTCCTCTGGATGCTCGTATGACCAGTGGCTGTATTACCGGTAAACATCGGATAATTTATAAGCAAATAGGGATTTCAGCTGTGATGGACTGCCCCTCTTAGGGTGGCATGGTCACACCAGGTAAGTCACCACTGCTTTACTTACAATTTTGGAATCTATCTACCTTCCCACCTAAAGAGCACTGCTCTTGTTTATTAATTAGTATCTCTCATATCCAAAGGTATGTTTTTTGTTAATTCTATGTTTATTGAATTTTTATAAATTTCACAGCAGATTTAATTCATTTCAATGAAATGCAAGAACTCTGTGGTCGTATCTGGATTTAAATCTGCGATAAAGTCATGTGTGGATCTCATTGTGACTTTTGGTGTGAAAAATTAATGTGGATTCACAGCATAAATTTGACACTAGGTGTAAAAGTATCCTGAAAGTTACTCAATCTGCTTTTTTCAGAAGGCTACTGTATATCACTTAGTATCCCTCTTGAGATCAGTAGATATTATAAATAACCTCAACCTTCCTGTTTAAGAACATTTTACATCTATTAAATTATTACACTCCATAAATAACATTTTTGGAGAGGAACAGAAGAGATAAATTTAAACCAACCTTTCAGTATAATGAATTGTCAGTTTCCTATTGATTTATTCCACTGAAGACACTGGAAACACTTGAGATGAGTGTTTGGACACTACAATACCCACAAGCTTGTGACGTTTAAAGAATTTCAGAGAGTAAACACCAGTAGTATGTGAAGGAACATTTACAAACAGATCAGAATAGATGTCTTCAATGTGTATAAAATATGTTGCTTTGAAATACAATGGAATAGATGTATCACAGCTCAAGGAAAGGCCTACAGTTTCCCGGAGCACAAACTACATTATCAAAGTAAAGTTGTTTTATCTTTCAACCAAAAAGGTCACGGTCATCAGATCTCCTTGCATGCTTTCAGTGAAAACTCTGTACAACTCAAAAGAAAATGAAGTTAAAGAAAACCTATTGACATAAAAGGGCCTATTTTTAAATCAGGTGTTCGTGCAAAACATATATTTCAAAAAGTTTCGAGGTCCTTAATTGTTTTTCATGGCGTTAATTACTGTAAACAGAAATCATAAAATATTATTGTCTTCACACTGACCATAATGACCTGTGGAAAGGAAAATAAGGATTATACTGTAGTACTACCCTCTTTCTTTCCCACTCAAACGACATACAAAGAAGTCAATAGATGTTTTTGAAATCCCAAAGACGACAGATATTCACACAGTAATAATAATCTTCAGCTTCATTTACATAGCACATACATATTACACATCCGCTGATATTATGTGTCCCCCCGTTAGAACTCACAATTGTTAAATTCAGCTATTAGCATGTTTTTGGAGTGTGGGAGGGAAACCCACACAAACACAGGGAGAACATAGAAAATACATACAAATGTTGTCCTACCTTGGATTTAAATCTAATACCCGAACGCTGTAAGGTAACGGTGCTAACCAGTGAGCTATTGTTCCACCATATGGGCATGATGGAGCCTTCGGTTAGTTTCTATCTAGAGCAGATGTTGGAGGAATACATATTTGTCAGATGGTTGGGTGTGAGGTACCATGTATATAAATGTTTCCTTATTACTTCTTCTAAATGGTTGGCACATTTAGATGATTTATGGCTTAAACTTAAAGGGGTTGTCCCGCGAAAGCAAGTGGGGTTCAGCACTTCTGTATGGCCATATTAATGCACTTTGTAATGTACATTGTGCATTAATTATGAGCCATACAAAGTTATTCACTTACCTGTTCCGTTGCTGGCGTCCTCGTCTCCATGGAGCCGTCTAATTTCAGCGTCTAATAGCCCGATTAGACACGCTTGCGCAGTCCGGTCTTCTTCCTTCTGAATGGGGCCGCTCGTGCCGGAGAGCTGCTCCTCGTAGCTCCGCCCCGTCACGTGTGCCGATTCCAGCCTATCAGGAGGCTGGAATCGGCAATGGAACGCACAGAGCCCACGGTGCACCATGGGAGAAGACCTGCGGGCCACCGTGGGTGAAGATCCTGGCGGCCATCTTCGCAAGGTAAGTAAGAAGTCACCGGAGCGCGGGGATTCGGGTAAGTACTATCCGTTTTTTTTTTTTAAACCCCTGCATCGGGTTTGTCTCGCGCCGAACGGGGGGGCTATTGAAAAAGAAAAAAACCCGTTTCGGCGCCGGACAACCCCTTTAAAACAAAGTTCTATAGGCAGCTGGTAAACTTAGCCCATAAGTCCTCTTTCCCTCTAGAAATAAATATATAGTCATGAGGAGACATATCATCTCGTAAGGCTTTATAAGAGACAGATAATTCTCTATGCGATATAGATGGATCATTTAAGAAGGATGCAAAAGGAGAGACAAATGGGTGTTCAGCACTTTTGAAGGAGGCGAGATATTTGAATTTAGATAGCTCTGTGGGGAAAATGGGAAAAAGGGGGCTTGAATTTTTCAGACTTTTACATTTTTTCGTTTAAAAAAAAAAAAAGTAAGTAATTTGAGCTTATTTTACTTGATTTAGTCCTCTTAGGAATCTTGAACTTGCGATTGTTTGATTTCTTCTACAATATACTGCAAAACTTTAGTATTGCAGAATACTGTATTTTTAATGTTTAACAGGCCCAGAGCTACTGTGGCAATCAACATCCCCCATGATCTTTCCACAGAGGACCAATAGTGAGTGAGATGAGAGATGATGGCTTATATGATGCAGTCAAAATTGCACATGTAAATTGTCAAATGGTCGTGATAGGGCCAGCTCCAATCATGGCTATTTACATTGGGTGTCAGTTGTTTCAAACAGCTAGGACCCACTGTGTATGTAGTGAGTTCGCCTTCTGAGCTTGCTTCATACCCAACCCATACATCTGTGACATACATTTACATCACACAAGCAAAACAGGTTAATTGCACCAACTGTAGGCTTTATATCTAATAGAGACAGTGTCACTCTTGGTAAAAGGTCTAGAGTTACCGAATTAGAGGGGGGTGTAGGTGGTAGCGGGGGGGGGGGGGGGAGAGTGAGAGAGATCTCTCTCTCTACCCCCGCTAACAACCGCCGCCCCCCCCCCCCCCCGAGGCTGCTCGGACGAGTAAGCAGTTACTCGAGAAGAGCGATGGTCGCTCGAGTAACTGCTTTATCTGAGCGTACTCGCTCATCTCTAGTAAATATCAATAGGTTTAGCATCTTGACTAGCCTTGCTAATAATTTGGAATGATCTGCTTTTGCACAGTAGCATGAAAACGCTCAGCATGCCATGACAATTCTGAGATGATAAAATACAAACAGATTCTCAATGATTAAGAAATTCCTATGCCAGAAACATGTTCAGAAAATATGGAAAAGGGAAAAACAGGTCCTTGTTTCGGGGAAGACTTCAGAAAAAAAAGTTTGCTTTTTGTTTAGTTTAAATAACACGAACGTTTTTTTTGTGGCTTCAGTGATTTTATGGTGAAGGAAAAACTATGCATCAACAGATAAAAAACTGCAAAATAATGTCTATACATTACCATGTAGAAATAGTGGACATAGAAGAAGGTTCAGTACCATGAATCTGATAGTAGCATCTCTTCCCATCAGATTGCCTCCTGAACTAATTGCTTCCTTGATTTGTTCAAATCTGAATAGGCCACGGCTGCTTGTTAAATAAGTGCACGTTAAGTCAAATGTGATTGTACTCAGCAAGAGAAACCAAGTAATCTTGTAGAAATTATAGCTTTTAATGGCTAAAAAAACACGATGTTATAGCAAGCTTTCAAACCTACTCAAGGTTCTTCTTCAGGCATAGCTGCAAAGTCACAGATGTGCAGGGGGCATAAGATACAGACATATAGATCATGAAACACAATGTGTACCATAGGCCCTGGGCTGTCACCAAAACGTATGCCCCCTTTTTTACCAAACTGAATTGGTCCTGAAGGGAACCTGCCAGCTACTTCCTGCTGCCTTGTCTGAGAATGCAGGAACAACAAAAACGCCATATTAAGCAGTGTGTGTTATTTATGGCTATGGAGTGGTGAGGTCAAACTCACGCTTTAATCCTAGCAGCATGTGGCAAGCTCTCTGCAGCAATCAGTCCAGTGATAATCATGGTATCCAAGCTCTCCATGTTCTCCAGTCACTGATTGACAGTTTTCTTTCTATGCACAGTAACAAAGAGAAAACTGTCCATCAGTGGGTGGAAGGCAGGGGAGCTCACATGTCATGAATATCATTGAACTCTTTGCTGTACACAACCGATCATGCGCCACTAGAATTGAAATGTGACTTTGACCTAAACTCTCCATAAATGACATAAACTCTATTTATGTATCATATGGTTTATTAGTTTTCACAAGATAGGATGCAAGAATAAAACCATTAACATACAGTTATGCTATTTTACTTGACAACACTAAGGTGCAGACAGAAATATAGGGGAATTAATGCAATTATCCACAATATATTTTGGTCAATTGAGACATTAACTGTATCCATTATGCATCTGATTGGTAATAATAGGGAGAGGGGAGGAATGATATGTGAGAAAAGGGAGTCAGAAATTGAAAGAGTGAAAGGGAAAGCTGAAAAAGGGAAAAATAGAAACATGGGGAACAAACAAGAACATAAAAGTATTCCTTGCATAGTAAGAAAAATAGAAATTCAGTAAAATGGAATCCAGTAAGTGTAAGTAAGTACTTGATTGAAGTGGGGATTCCATTTGATACTATTTATGAAGTGTCTTAGTTGTAAGTATTTGTAAAAGTCCTTATACAGAATATAAAAAACTCTGGAAATATAGTTAAAGGAGTACAGATAGCCAAATATGACCCCTAATTTTATAATGCCATTGTTTATCCAGTTTGAAAAGATTATATTTAGAGATGAGCGAACGTGTTCTTCCGAGCTTGATATTCGTGCGAATATTAGGGTGTTCGGGATGTTCGTTATTCGTAACGAACACCATGCGGTGTTCTGGTTACTTTCACTTCCTTCCCTGAGACGTTTGCGCGCTTTTCTGGCCAATTGAAAGACAGGGAAGGCATTACAACTTCCCCCTGCGTCGTTTAAGCCCTATACCACCCCCCTGCTATGAGTGGCTGGCGAGATCAGGTGTCCGCCTAATATAAAAGTCGGCCCCTCCCGCGGCTCGCCTCAGATGCCTGGTGAGTTAGATGAGGGACAGCGCTGTTTGTACCGGAGCTGCTGTAGGGAAAGAATTGGTAGTTAGTGTAGGCTTCAAGACCCCCAAAGGTCCTTATTAGGGCCACTGATAGCTGTGTGTTGGCTGCTGTTAGCAGTGGCAATTTTTTTTCTTCTCAAAATCGCCTCTGCAGAGCGTTGCACCTGGCATTAGGGACAGAAGTGCTGCATAGGCAGGGAGAGTGTTAGTACTGTGCTGGCTGCTGTTAGCTGTGCTGCATATTTTTTTTCTTCTCAAAATCGCCTCTGCAGAGCATTGCACCCTCCATTGATACTGCAGGGAAAGAATTGTATAGCCAGGGCCACAACACAGTTATTATTCATTGAATATACGCAGTGCTGCCTTTTGGTGGAAAAAAACTGAAAACAAATCTATTTGTCCTGCCTCTGTCCGTCCTAAGGGCGGTGGACACGTGTGAGCTGCGTGTACAACGTTAAAAAATCAGACGCACCCAGCTACGCTTTACTGCTGGCTTCGCCATTTGCTTTCCTCAATTGGGAAAAAAATACCTGCTCTGCCAGAGTTATAATAACTCTGCTACCCTCACGTTCTGTGACACATTAGCAGGGACACAGCACAGTTATTAAACTTCTCATGTTCATTGAATATACGCAGTGCTGCCTTTTGGTGGAAAAAAACTGAAAACAAATCTATTTGTCCAGCCTCTGTCCGTCCTAAGGGCTGTGGACACGTGTGAGCTGCGTGTACAACGTTAAAAAATCAGACGCACCCAGCTACGCTTTACTGCTGGCTTCGCCATTTGCTTTCCTTAATTGGGAAAAAAATACCTGCTCTGCCAGAGTTAATAACTCTGCTACCCTGAAGTTCTGTGACACATTAGCAGGGCCACAGCACAGTTATTAAACTTAGATTATTCATTCACTAGAGGCAGTGGGGCCTTTCGTTTTCCAAAAAGGGAAAAAATTATATTTGGCCTGCAGTCTTGTGCCAATTTATTTCCTGCCTGTGAAATCAAATCACTGGTAATACAGCATGCTGAGGGGTAGGGGTAGGCCTAGAGGACGTGGACGCGGCCGAGGACGCGGACGCCCAAGTCAGGGTGTGGGCACAGGCCGAGCTCCTGATCCAGGTGTGTCGCAGCCGACTGCTGCGCGATTAGGAGAGAGGCACGTTTCTGGCGTCCCCACATTCATCGCCCAATTAATGGGTCCACGCGGGAGACGGTTATTAGAAAATGAGCAGTGTGAGCAGGTCCTGTCCTGGATGGCAGAAAGTGCTTCGAGCAACCCATCGTCAACACGCAGTTCTGCGCCGTCCACTGCTGCAAATCCGAATCCTCTGTCTGCTGCTCCTCCTTCCTCCCAGCCTCCTCACTCCACTACAATGACACCTGCTCAGGAGCGGGAACACTCCCAGGAACTGTTCTCGGGCCCCTGCTTAGATTGGGCAGCAGCGGTTCCTCTCCCACCAGAGGAGTTTATCGTCACTGATGCCCAACCATTCGAAAGTTCCCGGGGTCCGGGGGAAGAGGCTGGGGACTTCCGCCAACTGTCTCAACAACTTTCTGTGGGTGAGGAGGACGATGACGATCAGACACAGTTGTCTTGCAGTGAGGTAGTAGTAAGGGCAGTAAGTCCGAGGGAGCAGCGCACAGAGGATTCGGAGGAAGAGCAGCAGGACGATGAGGTGACTGACCCCACCTGGTGTGCAACGCTTACTCAGGAGGACAGGTCTTCAGAGGGGGAGTCAAGGGCATCAGCAGGGCAGGTTGCAAGAGGCAGTGCGGTGGCCAGGGGTAGAGGCAGGGCCAGACCGAATAATCCACCAAGTGTTTCCCAAAGCGCCCCCTCGCGCCATGCCACCCTGCAGAGGCCGAGGTGCTCTAAGGTCTGGCAGTTTTTCACAGAGACGCCTGACGACCGACGAACAGTGGTGTGCAACCTTTGTCGCGCAAAGCTCAGCCGGGGAGCCAACACCAACAGCCTCACCACCACCACCATGCGCAGACATATGATGGCCAAGCACCCCACAAGGTGGGCCGAAGGCCGTTCAGCGCCTCCGGTTTGCACCCCTGCCTCTCCCCCTGTGCCCCAACCTGCCACTGAGATGCAACCCCCCTCTCAGGACACAGGCACTACCGCCTCATGGCCTGCACCCACACCCTCATCTCCGCTGTCCTCGGCCCCATCCAGCAGTGTAGTTCAGCGCACTGTCCAGCCGTCGCTTGCGCAAGTGTTCGAGCGCAAGCGCAAGTACGCCGCCACGCACCCGCACGCTCAAACGTTAACCGTCCGCATAGAAAAATTCATCAGCCTTGAGATGCTGCCGTATAGGGTTGTGGAAACTGAGTCCTTCAAAAGTATCATGGAGGCGGCGGCCCCGCGCTACTCAGTTCCCAGTCGCCACTACTTTTCCCGATGTGCCGTCCCAGCCCTGCACGACCACGTCTCCCGCAACATTGTACGCGCCCTCACCAACGCGGTTACTGCCACGGTCCACTTAACTACGGACACGTGGACAAGCACAGGCGGGCAGGGCCACTACATCTCCCTGACGGCACATTGGGTGAATTTAGTGAAGGCTGGGACAGAGTCAGAGCCTGGGACCGCTCACGTCCTACCCACCCCCAGAATTGCGGGCCCCAGCTCCATGCTGGTATCTGCGGAGGTGTATGCTTCCTCCACTAAAGCACCCTCCTCCTCCTCCTCTGTCTCGCAATCAAGATGTGTTAGCAGCAGCATGTCGCCAGCAGTCGGTGTCGCGCGGTGTGGCAGCACAGCGGTGGGCAAGCGTCAGCAGGCCGTGCTGAAACTACTCAGCTTAGGCGATAAGAGGCACACGGCCCACGAACTGCTGCAGGGTCTGACACAGCAGACCGACCGCTGGCTTGCGCCGCTGAACCTCCAACCGGGCATGGTCGTGTGTGACAACGGCCGTAACCTGGTGGCGGCTCTGCAGCTCGGCAGCCTCACGCACGTGCCATGCCTGGCCCACGTCTTTAATTTGGTGGTTCAGCGCTTTCTGAAAAGCTACCCACGCTTGTCAGACCTGCTCGTAAAGGCGCGCCGGCTCTGCGCACATTTCCGCAAGTCCCACACGGACGCTGCCACCCTGCGCACCCTGCAACATCACTTTAAGCTGCCAGTGCACCGACTGCTGTGCGACGTGCCCACACGGTGGAACTCTACGCTCCACATGTTGGCCAGGCTCTATGAACAGCGTAGAGCTATAGTCGAATACCAACTCCAACATGGGCGGCGCAGTGGGAGTCAGCCTCCTCAATTCCTTTCAGAAGAGTGGGCCTGGTTGGCAGACATCTGCCATGTCCTTGGTAATTTTGAGGAGTCTACCCAGGTGGTGAGCGGCGATGCTACAATCATTAGCGTCACCATTCCTCTGCTATGCATCTTGAGAAATTCCCTGCAAACCATAAAGGCAGCTGCTTTGCGCTCGGAAACGGGGGCGGTGGAAGACAGTATGCCGCTGGATAGTCAGGGCACCCTCCTGTCTATTTCTCAGCGCGTACAGGAGGAGGAGGAGGAGGAGCATGAGGAGGATGAGGAGGAGGAGGGGGAAGAGACAGCTTGGCCCGCTGCTGACGGTACACCGGCTGATTACCTGTCATCCTTTCAGCGTGTATGGCCTGAGGAGGAGGAGGAGGATCCTGAAAGTGATCTTCCTAGTGAAGACAGCCATGTGTTGCGTACTGGTACCCTGGCACACATGGCTGACTTCATGTTAGGATGCCTTTCTCGTGACCCTCGCGTTGCACGCATTCTGGCCACAACGGATTACTGGGTGTACACACTGCTCGACCCACGCTATAAGGAGAACCTGCCCGCTCTCATTCCCGAAGAGGAAAGGGGTTCGAGAGTGTTGCTATACCACAGGACCCTTGCGGACAAGCTGATGGTAAAATTCCCAGCCGACAGCGCTAGTGGCAGAAGGCGCAGTACCGAGGGCAAGGTAGCAGGGGAGGTGCGGAGATCGAGCAGCATGTACATCCCAGGCAGTGCAACAGTCTTTAAGGGCCTGGACAGCTTTATGGCTCCCCACCAAGACTGTGTGACCGCTCCCCAGTCTAGGCTGAGTCGGCGGGAGCACTGTAAAAGGATGGTGAGGGAGTACGTAGCCGATCGCACGACCATCCTCCGTGACGCCTCTGCCACCTACAACTACTGGGTGTCGAAGCTGGACACGTGGCCTGAACTAGCGCTGTATGCCCTGGAGGTGCTTGCTTGTCCTGCGGCTAGCGTCTTGTCGGAGAGGGTGTTTAGTGCGGCTGGGGGAATCATCACAGATAAGCGTACCCGCCTGTCAACCGACAGTGCCGACAGGCTAACACTGATCAAGATGAACAAAGCCTGGATTTTCCCAGACTTCTCTTCTCCACCAGCGGACATCAGCGATACGTAAGCAATACGTAGGCTGCACCCGCGGATGGAAGCTACAATCTCTCTCACCATCCAAAACGGGGACATTTCTGCTTCATCAATCTGTGTCTAATATTCCTCCTCCTCCTCCTCCTGCTACTCCTCCTGAAACCTCACGTAATCACGCTGAAGGGCAATTTTTCTTAGGGCCACAAGGCTCACTCATCTAATTTTTCGAAACAATTTTTATATGTTTCAATGCTCTTAAAAGCGTTGAAACTTTAACTTGAACCAATTTTTCTTTAAACTGGGCTGCCTCCAGGCCTAGTTACCACTTAAGCCACATTAACCAAAGCGATTAATGGGTTTCACCTGCCATCTTGGTTGGGCATGGCCAATGTTTACTGAGGTACATTAGTACTGTTGGTACACCAATTTTTTGGGGCCCTCACCTACAGTGTAATCATAGCAATTTCTATGTTCTTCGCCTGCACTCATGGTACAGAAGTGTGTGTGGGGTTGGCCTACACTTTAGCTACATAAATGTAACTTGGGCCTTGGCTATACTAAGGCTACTGACATGGAACGAAGACTGCGCTCCCGCTATACTGCTGCTTCAGAATTGTTACTGGGGCCTGTCTTGAGTGCTACTATTGCTGACATGGAACGAAGACTGCGCTCCCGCTATACTGCTGCTTCAGAATTGTTACTGGGGCCTGTCTTGAGTGCTAGTATTGCTGACATGGAACGAAGACTGCGCTCCCGCTATACTGCTGCTTCAGAATTGTTACTGGGGCCTGTCTTGAGTGCTACTATTGCTGACATGGAACGAAGACTGCGCTCCTCCTATAATGCTGCTAGTGATATGTTAGTGGGGCCTGTCCTAATGCTACGGCTGAAATGTTACGAATTCTGGGCTCTGCCTATACCGCTGCTAATGGTATGTCTCTGGGGTGTGGAAACAGAGGCTTCCCAAAGACATGATGGCGGCGAGGCCATTTCCCACCAACGCGGTTACTGTTAAGGTGCATATAACCACGGACACGTGGAGAGGACACGTAGTGCCTCAAAAACATCCCCCTCCTCCTCCAACAGGGAAAACATTCTTGGCAAATGCCTTTGCATTGGTTCGTCTGGTGGCAGTCCAAGAATTTCACCTTTACCGACACTACAAGAGAGCCCCCCCACCATCCCCCCTCCACGGCCCAATTAATCCTGGCCACATTCCGAAAACCAACAAAATAAAACCGCGCTACTAGGTCCGCAGTCACCACCACATTACCACCAACGCGGTTACTGTTAAGGTACATATTACCACGGACACGTGGAGAGGACACGTAGTGCCTCAAAAACATCCCCCTTCTCCTCCAACAGGGAAAACATTCTTGGCAAATGCCTTTGCATTGGTTCGTCTGGTGGCAGTCCAAGAATTTCACCTTTACCGACACTACAAGAGAGCCCCCCCACCATCCCCCCGCCACGGCCCAATTAATCCTGGCCACATTCCGAAAACCAACAAAATAAAACCGCGCTACTAGGTCCGCAGTCACCACCACATTACCACCAACGCGGTTACTGTTAAGGTACATATTACCACGGACACGTGGAGAGGACACGTAGTGCCTCAAAAACATCCCCCTTCTCCTCCAACAGGGAAAACATTCTTGGCAAATGCCTTTGCATTGGTTCGTCTGGTGGCAGTCCAAGAATTTCACCTTTACCGACACTACAAGAGAGCCCCCCCACCATCCCCCCGCCACGGCCCACTTAATCCTGGCCACATTCCGAAAACCAACAAAATAAAACCGCGCTACTAGGTCCGCAGTCACCACCACATTACCACCAACGCGGTTACTGTTAAGGTACATATTACCACGGACACGTGGAGAGGACACGTAGTGCCTCAAAAACATCCCCCTCCTCCTCCAACAGGGAAAACATTCTTGGCAAATGCCTTTGCATTGGTTCGTCTGGTGGCAGTCCAAGAATTTCACCTTTACCGACACTACAAGAGAGCCCCCCCACCATCCCCCCGCCACGGCCCACTTAATCCTGGCCACATTCCGAAAACCAACAAAATAAAACCGCGCTACTAGGTCCGCAGTCACCACCACATTACCACCAACGCGGTTACTGTTAAGGTACATATTACCAGTCTGACTGGGGCATGCAGACACCTTGACAGAATGAATAGTGTGTGGCACATAGGTTCCCCATTGCTATGCCCACGTGTGCAGCTCCTAATGGCGGTGGCACAGGATTCTATTTCTCATTGCTTCTGTACAGCATTGTGGGCTATCGCCCCGCCCCTTTTAAAGAGGGTCGCTGCCTAGCCGTGCCAACTCTGTGCAGTGTGTGCCTGCGGTCCCTCGTCATGGCAGACGCACTTCTAAATAGACATGACGGTGGTGTGGCATGAGGGCAGCTGAAGGCTGCGCAGGGACAGTTTGGTGTGCGCTGTGGGGGGGAGGGGGGGCGGTTGGTCAGCATGTAACCCAGGAGAAGTGGCAGCGGAGTGTCATCCAAGCAGTGATTGTGCTTTGTTGTAGCTAGTGTGGTGCTTAGCAAAGGTATACCATGCTAATGAGGGCTTTTCAGAAGTAAAAGTTTTTGGGAGGGGGGGGGGCCCCACTCTTGCCGCTATTGTGGCTTAATAGTGGGACCTGTGAACTTGAGATGCAGCCCAACACGTAGCCCCTCGCCTGCCCTATCCGTTGCTGTGTCGTTCCCATCACTTTCTTGAATTGCCCAGATTTTCACACATGAAAACCTTAGCGAGCATCGGCGAAATACAAAAATGTTCTGGTCGCCCATTGACTTCAATGGGGTTCGTTGTTCGAAACGAACCCTCGAACATCGCGGGAAGTTCGTTCCGAATAACGAACACCCGAACATTTTGGTGTTCGCTCATCTCTAATTATATTTGAAATCAATTGCTGAATCATAGTTAGGGAAAGGGCAAATAATCTAATGCAAAGAATATTGGGCTTAATCGTCATTTTCCGCCATACACTAATCGTTGCTACAATGGTGGGAAGGTGGGATGTAATTAGGGCAGGACAAAGCCTAGAGGCCCATGATAAAGAGGTTAAAGTTGTAAAGTTAGCTAATTGAGTCTCTATTTCTACCCAATGTTTGAATAGGTCGCCTACCCACCAGGATTTAGCTTGGTCCAGCAAGGTAGCATAGTAGTAAAAGCAACCCAAACCTGCAATAGAAATAGGCAGAAAAAGAACCCCAGCAGATACTCTACCTCTCTGATGTTTCTAAATAAAACTCAATCATCCGTTGAATGTGAACTATAAAATGTTTAGGTACCGGAATTGGAAGTTCCCTGAAATAAAATATTTTTGCAAGCAAGATCATCCTAACTGTAGAGATATGGCCAATCCATGAATTGGGGAGCCTAGAATAGCTAAGAATATCTTGCTGCAAATTATTAATAAGGACTTTTAAATTAGTGAGGCAAAGGTGGTCTGGGAGGTACGTAAGCATAAAACCTAAGTATTTTTGGAGGAATACCCATATTGAAAATCAAGGATTTGGATGCATTGACTTTGTAGTAACTAACATGACTAAATTCCTCTATTAGCTGGGAAATAAAAAATAAGGCTCTTTCTGGGGAAGACATGCAAATTATCATGTCATCTGCAAAGAGTCCTATCTCATGTTCAGTAGGGCCCTTACAAATACCTTGAAAATCATGGGAGGCTCTAAAAGACTGGGCAAAGGGCAAATATTATTAGGGGCAGTGAACACCCTTGATTACTTTCATTAGAAGTAGTAAATGAGGTAGAGAGTGCCCCCAAGGTACATATTTAAGCTAAGGGTGAAATGTATAGGGCAATAATTAAAGAAAAAATGGATTGGTCAAAGCCAAACCTGTGTAGAACATCTGCTAGAAAAATCTCAATGCATTTGCTCAAATGCCTTCTCTGCATCTAGGTAGAGAGCAGAGAAGGTGTTTGCCAGGAGAACACATAAGAGATGATATCTGTAAAACAATGAGTGCTGTCTAGTGTTTGATATCCTTTTATAAATCTGACTTGGTCTTTCCCTATGAGAAAGGAAAGTATGTACGCTAACCTTCACGCGAGAATCATGGAATATAATTTAAGGTCAGTATTAAATAATGATATTGGTCTGAAATTAGATGGAATATCTGGGCTCTTCCCCAGTTTTGGTAACTAACACTGTACTGGGTTTATTACTGTGCCAATAATAACTCATTTTTAGTCTACGTCTAATCATACTTATTATCCATTAAGCTCATTAAATTGCCTAGATAAAGACTTGATTTCAGCCCCTCAAGTCACGGAGTAGAAACGTTTATTAAGTCTATGCAAAACTCTGAGTTGGGATTGTAAGGATAAATGCACTTGTCTATATTTTGCATGTAAGGATTGTTTAATAAGTTGTCCTCCAATGTTAGCCATATGGTATCTGCTCTTAAATTAGAAGACGTTGAATCTATAGAAAGTCATAACACTTGCTATCGGACCACACCAGTACTGATCTGATGACCTCGTTGCCAGGTGCCAAATTGGTAGATATGGAAGCCCGTGATGGGAAGATTTGCTAGCAATTATCTATCAATAGCATGAAATCACTCCATGTTATGTCAAGACACTTCTCCATGAGAACTCAATGAATTCTACTTTATTATCAACATTACCAACTCTTATACAGAAAGAAGAAGGCGGATTCACAAGATACTTGGTACAAAGATTAGTGTTACATAGGTTGGTGTTATATAGGTGACAAAGCTGATTGATCATAAGGCTTATTGACATCTACCAAATAGTCTCAAAGCTCTTAGGGCCAGTCTCAGACATAGAAATTGCTTAAGTCAGGATATTGCTGTTGCATTAGACAATATTTCTGCTATAGTTGTGTGTCTTCTCTGTTAACATAGCTTAGCCTTATTTAATTTGTCTGTTGACTTCTTATCTTAAAATCCTAGTTACTGGCACTACAAAGCATAGGTTTTAGTCTTCTATTTAAGGGTCAACAGTCCAATACAAGGTAAGAAACATACACTTATTGCATTCTGAAACTTAACACTTTATTGAAGTCATCAACCATTTAATGAACCATGTTGAACTCGGTTAACTATGAACAGTAATGCCCCTTTTACATGGGCCAATTCTTATTTGAACGAGCACATGAGTGAGTGATGTCACTGCTAACTCATTCGCAATTGTTCATGCTCATGCAGCCTGTTTAGACAGGCAGATCATTGTTGAGAATCATCCACTTCTCCTATAGTGCTTCTCATTCTATGTAAATCACTGAGCGGGGAGTGTTTAAACATAAGAAGTGAACGAACCGCCAATAATTTTTATGCTGGTTGCAACTGAACGCAATGGCTTGCATTTAGATGTAACAATTATCGCACACTTTCAGTCATTATAGCGATTTTGCAATGATAATCAGTACATCTAAACGGGCCTTAACCAAATAAGGAATTTAACTTGTTTGCTATTAGGAGCATACAAAAAAACAAAAGTATATGGTGAGTTATTTATCAAACACACTAAGATAACAATGTTTTCTTAGTGTGTTTGATAACCTTTGTTATCAGCTATCACCCTAACCAAGGAGAAGGCAATAGTGGATTTAGTTGAAATTGACACTGCACATGTTCCTTAGCAGAAAATCAGAGTAGGAAACATATACCTGTAGAAAAAGTGAAATGAAAAGAATTCACGTTTGTTGTGGAATCCAGGTGCAGAACCTACAACTAGGAGTTAACATGCGTACGTCGACAAGAATTATATACACTCTCGTGTAAGGTCCAAAAGGAAACAGGTCAAAGGCAACTCACCTTTTTATATTAACAATAAAGAAGCGAGAGGTTGAACAAAGCTTTTAAACAGTTTGTCTTCTGCCATATTGGGAAGTGGTAATCCAACCTTCATGCAGTTTGCTGGAGAGCCTCTTTTGCCTGAGGGGGGAAAACTCCAGTATTTTTAAGGTTCCATTCCTTACAAAGGGCAGCAGCTTCTTCTGGTGAGGAGGCCACCACTTTAGTCCCATTTCCGATCAGTTTAACAGGAAATTTCCATTTATATTTAATGCCATTATCTCTAGGGATCCATGTGCTGGTTAAAATGCCCTTCCACAACTTGACATCGTAACTGCCCAATCTCCAAACAAGTAAATGTGTGCAAAACATCCAGGAACATCAGGAGTTTTTCTAGCGGCATCCATCAGCTTTTCCTTAATGTGAAAAAAGTGTAGAGGGCAATGACATCCCATGGAGTTGAAGATGGAAGTGATTTTTGCTTAGAAGTACGGTATGCATGATTTGTAATTGGTTCCTCTTGAGAAGAGTCAAGGTTGAGACACACAAGCAAATCCATTAAGAATTCCTTTAAAAACTTTAGTTTTTAATACATTTGGGGATTCCCCTAAAACCTTATAAAGTGTGTTAAGCAGGGTTGCTTGCAGAAGAGGGCAGAGAGAGCAGCAGTCCAGTTGTTGGTAAGCCATTGCTTGTTTCGGCTGAAGCAAGACTCGACATACTGCCGGGGGGAGAGGCTGCTCCTTTAGGCCGCGTAGTCCTATTTTGTTAGGGCCCAATGCTCGGAAGAATCATGTAAGTTTGAGAGGACTCTTCTTTTTCTTTCCCTCGCCATGCTGCTATCAAGTGCCGCAGATTCCAAGGCAGGCAGAAGCCTACAGAGAGGGTTGTATTGCATCTGCAAGCTGGTGTGAAGCCAAAGTAGATCAGAGCTGTGGATTCACACAACCACCGCCATGTACTGCAATGAGAAATGAGACATCCTATTGTGAGCTAATCATTATTGAACAATTCTGATAAAAACAAATTCTGATAAAGGTTTGTACAAAGAGGACAAAACCTTTAAGATTGTACATCATGGAAATAATGTTCTCACCTTAAATATATATATATATATATATATATATATATATATATGTGTGTGTGTGTTGTGCATTAGATGTCTATGGCATTGCTATGGGTACAGAACAATGAATGGTATTTAATGAGTTTTTACAAGAGATGATGTGCTTTAGCATGTTCAATTAATTCCGTTATATTTGATTCATTAATTTTATTATATTTCATTCACATATAATTTGGATAGCTGTTTTTTATTATGGCCTTTTTATTACAACACAAATGAAAAGAGGCGCTTTTAAATCCAACCAAGTGTAAATGTTGTGATCCTTCATTTTACACATTCTAACTATGTACTTTAGAGCATAAGGTTCTGTTCACACTTCTAGTCGGCTTTCTGTTTTCCTGTTCCATCATGGGAGCAGGAAAACCAAATGCCTGAATTGTCCAATGATAGAAACTATTGGCACCTGATGGATTCCATTAACTATAATGGTGTCCATCCAACTATCATCATGGCCTCTAGCATTTTCCTGAACTCAATAGAGCAGCCTAAGTAACCTCAGACACAGATATGAACTTAGCCTGTTTTGTCTTACACAATGTATATTTTGCTTTTTTTTTTATTGTATTGACTTTATTTTGTCTAAAGAAATACAGAATAGATGATGGGTGGTGTTCTACTTGTGTACAGCAGGTCCTAAGGTGGATTATTAAAAGCAAAGTAACATTAAGGAATGCATGAAGCCTCGAAAATTGTATTCTGATTACTAATAGCATCTTCGTGTTTTTAATAGCACGGTTAATGCTCTAAAACTAAATGAAGGAGTTAATGAAGGATAATGTGTATTACCAGTAGAAACACAACACAATTGCTATATACATAGTCAACAAACTAGTATGCTTGTGTGTATTAATATACTCCACAGGTAGAAATTACAAGTGAGAGTGAAAGTTAATGATTCAGATGATTAGCAATGGTTTAGCGATACAGTGTTAGTGTTCTAGTTACAATGTAGTGTTTCAGGAGGTGGCATTTGTTTTTAAATTTAGTTAAACAGGATTAAATTAATATTCAGGTTCTTAGTAAGATGCAATGTTATCTAAGACTTTGAAGAGAGCCTCCCACATAAGTCCTATACAGCTCCCTGCCTGACCTCTCTAATATCATTAATTAAATAAATACCTAGAAATTCTGGATTCGACCTGCTCCTGGCTGCCATTTTCCATACCAGAACTGGAAGAGCATGCAACTCTACTAAGCACCCAAACGTTTTTTTTCAGTTTTCTATTAACTAACGAGATTCATACAAATTACGTGTTTTAAGAGTTTTTAATTTATTATCATCTATCCACTGTTAGCAGGAAGATTTACAAGTATGTAGCAGCCAAGAATAATCTGTTCTCACGAAGTTTATTGCCAGCATTCTATAGGTTCAACCTCCGCAGCTTTACAGGGTCTAAGTAAGCAAGGGACCACTGCCATCTTTTAGACTGCGTGTAAGGAACTGAGCTGAATACATTTTATGCCTCATAATTAGGGTGGCCTCAAACAAGCGAATTGCAAAATACGCTCACTCCTGCAACTTTTTTGTGCAGTGAACTAGGGTACTTTAAGCAACAGGCCTGTGCACAGTACTGTGTGTATTTGTACAAGCACTGCTAGTTCACATGGGCGGGGGAATTATCCCCCAAATGGAGGTGTCAGTGTGAGTGGGTTTGCACAACATATATCGCACATACCCACGCGTATATATAGGCGCATTTTCACAGCTCCCAAAAGCCTCTATGGGGCTCTTTGGTGCACAAATGTGCAAAAAAATAAAGCAGGTCCTATTTTTTTTTTTTTTGTGCTCAATAGGTTCTATTCTCCATGTATTGCAAAAACATGCGGAAATACGGTTGTGTGAAAAAGCCCTTATTGATGAATTGTTAGAGAGACATGAGGATGTACTCTATAATGAGCTATGTGGGGACAGAATGGGCCTATATATTGCTCCTACACAGAGGCCTACTGCTATTTGTGTCAATCACTGGAGAAAAAGGTGCATTGTGGTGCCATGTAAAAAAAAGAGAATATACATGAAAGGGATGCTGTGTACTGCTGTATGTACTTGGGGAATGGGGTACGGCTGTGAGTACCGGGGAAAGAGGGCACTTCTGTATATACAGAAAGAAAAAGGCACTGCTGTGTGTACTGTGGGAAGGAAGTACTGAATCGATCATAGAATCAATCATAGAATGGTAGAGTTGGAAGGGACCTCTAGGGTCATCTGGTCCAGCCCCCTGCTCAGTGCAGGATCACTAAATCATCCCAGACAGATGTCTGTCCAGCCTTTGTTTGAACACATCCATTGAAGGAGAACTCACCACAGCTGTGTGTACTAGAGGAAATGTCTTATATAAGTTCAGATAACTAGAGATTACATTAACTTATTTATCCTTATTTGTACAAATGTTGGAAACTTTGACTTGACATTTACCCCTTTCCAATCCACTGTCTGACGTCTAAAGACATTCTGATTGAAGACTGTACAGCTCTGAATTCGGAAGACGTCCGGCAGGGTATTCTTACTGTATATTACTGGCCCTTCTGTTGTCAGAGGCCTCTCCAACATGTCATATACCACAGTACTGGCTCTAGCCAGCCGATAGCGCCATTGTATAAAGGCAGAAAGAGAAAAACCCCTAGGAAACACTGAATCCAAAATTGAATTGCAAAGGGTTAATGTGTTACATACCTTGATTTAGCAAATTTTAAAGGGAACTTCCAGCCAAAACTGGAGTTTCCCATGTGTCCCATTATGGAAATGCATCTGTTAATCTCACCTGTTTTTTTTTTAACTACTTCTACATGTGCCTTTCTTCAACTTATCTCTTAACGCGATATATCCAAAGATCTTCAACAAAGACTTTGTTTGCATTTTTGTCTCCCGTTTAATATTGGAAAAACTCCCAACATATATGTTAAATTGAGGCTATTAACTATACCATCCATCACCCAAAGTCTATCATTAACAAATAAGATTATGAGCTTTACATGATGAATATGTTAAACAAATGCCTTTTTAACCAATGTGTGATGGATGCCACTGTTAACCATATTTTATGCATCGGTCAGCCATGGGCCACAATGGCATTCGTTGAATGGATACTTCATGAAAAGCTACTGAAATTCTAAAAAAACCATTTACATTAAACGCCTGTGACTTATGCCATAAAGTTACGTCTGTCACCTATAGGCTACCATGTTTAAAAACCTATACATTTACCATATACGTTTACTTATTGTACACCATATAATGGAGTAGCATAGTCTACAATACTATTCCAAACCTTTCGTTTTTGCAGTAAGCTAATGTATATCAGACAGGTGGAGGCTAAAATAACACTCTTTTGCCTACCAATAGACTATGGAGCCCTACGGACACATTAGCTTGTATGTCAGGAGTTTACATGCTAAACATGAAAAAATTCAGATTTCTTTGCCAGATGACATTTATTGGCTATTCATCACCCATAGGCTTATATGTTTAAAAAGTACTGCATATGTTTAATGAATACCTTTTTTATAGGATGATGCAAAATTTTTATTGATTTGGTATCATGACAAGTTGCATAACTTGACATAATCCAGGCAAAGATAAGGGTTTACTTGATATGATGTGGAGCGATGTGTCTACATAAAGGCACCAGAATATCCTACATGATGAAAGTGCATGGGTTGTACCACACAAGCTCATCACATGGGTACAAAAACTCCTATCACAGTTACTGGTGATGATTAGACAGCTTTCAGTCACAGAGGTTTAGGGGGTACTGTTTCTCTTTGAGGACAGGTGGTGAAGGAAGTATTATAGGACATGCAATGCTCCCTTGCTAAACAAAAAGTTTGTAAACAGAAGAAGAAGAAATACCTCTGTATCACAACTTATTCAAAAGGTAGCATATAAATCAGGCTTTTCAATATGACTTAGAGCTCTTTCACACAAGCGAATATCAGCTGCATTTTCACGGCCAGCCGATATACGCTACCCATCAGTTCAGATGGACGTATTCCTGATGCGTAAAAACATCAGGCTGGCAAAGATAGTGCATACAGTGTGCATTTCGGCCAGACGTTTTTACGTCGGCCAGAAAAGATAGTTCTGGAACTGTCTTCAGCCGTAAAATGGCGTCCGCTGCCATAGACTCCTATGGGAGCCTATGACAGCTGCTGGAGAAGGGAGGTGAGAGGCAGTTCAGCAATGTGACTGCTAAACTCCCTCCCCCTTCTCTCTCCCTCTCCGCCCCTTGACAGCCGTCTGCAATGGGAGGGAGCAGGATGGGGCAGGAGCTAGTGGACTTAAGTCCCACCCCCCACACCCCCTTGCTGAGAGCTCCAATAGGCTGGAGCAGAGAGGGACTAGCTCTGCAAAGCTCTTGCCCCCTCCCCTTGTCATAAGCTAGCAAGAGGTGGAGAGGAGGCGGGGAGGGGGTGGGAGTTTAGCAGATGGTATTCCAGGGCTGTGGCGTATAAGCCTCAGCCATCTGAACGGGCATTAAAACAGGAGTTGCCTCTCGCTCACATGATTTTTGGCCGCGCTGATTTAGAATAATATAGAAGGGATAGTAATTACACTGTTCCCCCAGCAAGCATAGATGGTACTAGTACTTTAGTTGCCCATGGAATGCCATGCTGGTGCATCATCAAACTGATAGCATAGCACAAGATAAGAGAAAGCAAGGTGAAATCAAAAATTCTAAATGGTGTCTAATCAGAAGCGGACTGAAGGCTGAACTGCAACGAAATGAGTACAAAAGAAGTCCAGAGCCTGATAGACAATCAGGTAGGGGGCGCTATGATAAAAAGTTGTGTGCTCCAATCAAATGTTTCTTTAACTTAGCATTTTCAATGGCATTTGATATGATTAAAGTCCACATAAAGTTTGCTGAATCATGGTATGTAACGCGTTAAGTGTCAAGTTAAAGTTTGCCAAATCTGTAGATTTACATTTGTATACATTAATAGTAGTAGTCTCATAGGAACAGCTATAGTTTTGTGTTTAGTGACTTAACGTCAATTTAAATCATTTGAGAACTTCTCAGCCACAATCCATGCCTGTGAAGGAGCAAACTATTGGTAAGATTGTTTAATAAGGAACATGTGGAGCATATTGTATCCATGTGTACATACAAAATATGTAAATAGACTTTATGAGTTCAGTGTTTTTACTGTATTTAATAAATTTGTTATTTACTTGTTTTGCTGTTGTACTTTGTGTTATAAATATTTATCGTACTCCACCCGAGATTTACACAAATGACAAACATGTAGTTTTAAGCATTTTCTTTCATCACGAAAGATGAAAAAGATGAGACTGATGAGAATGTAAGTGATACTAGTCAATATGATATACACAGATCCTCAGTTCACACTGGGACACAAGGCCAAATCACTCATTTTGATGTCAAATTCTTTATGAGATATGCAATATATTGTTTTGCCATTTATTTTGCTTACATATTTCTCATCCTTGTTGATGGGACGCATACATGCACTACTTCAAAAGTTCAGCAAGTATTCACAATGTTTTATCAGAAGAACGTAGGTTATCTGGTGCCAAAACTAATAAACTGCAGTAGTTGATTTCATATCTGAAATATCATGACTGGCCTTTTCTACCTGCCAAGCCAATGTATCTAATATATATATATATATATATATATATATATATATATATATATATATATATATATATATATATATATATATATATATATATATATATATATAACCTGATGTGGTGCCGTTTGTTATCAAAACTACTCTGCTGATAGCAACCAATCACAGAACAGCTTTCATTTTACCTCTGTAATATAAAAAAAGAAAGCTAGACTCTGATTGGTTGATATGGGCAACAAAGACAGATTTTTTTTTTTTAGGTTGCTTTCATAAAAGTGTGGTGCCGGGATACTTTTTCGTGGCTCACCATGTTAATGCTATGGTGATGATGAATGATTGTTAGGCTAAGCATGTAATGACATAATGTATACACATAAAGGAAGAGTTTTCTAATAACAAACCGAACCACATCAGCCTAAGATATATATACATAGGGTATACCACTATACATTATGCCTTACACTCACTCATCATCACCATAGCATCTATAGGGTGGGCCACGTAAAAGTAGCCCGGCACCACACTCTTATAAAAACTTAGTAATAGAAAATGTGTCTTTGATGCCTCTAGCAACCAATCACAGTGTAGCTTTCATTTCTCATACTAGTGAGGTAAATTGAAAACTGTAATGTGATAAGTTGCTATGGGTAACAAACATTTTCTTAAACAGCTTTCATAAGAGTGTGGTGCTGCGCTAATTTTCTGCGGCCCACTCTGTATAAAAAATGCCATGCCTCACAAGCAACACAAAGCTACCTCTCTCAAACATGCAAGATTACATTATAAAATTTACATTTTCCCATCAAAGATCTGCTGATGACTGCCTCACGAAGTGGCAAAATCTTGATTTAACAAATTCCAAACTTAAGTTCTGCAAAATCACGGTAGGATCTCGAATATGTAATAGAGATAAAGAGCGTCAATCTACGCAAAAAAAGAATGTGTCAATGAAGAGGCAATGAAAATGAAGAATAGTGAGATGCAAGGCCCTGATCATGGATATTTATACATAGATTGCCATCCTGGGACGGGATTTCTTCTAGTTTATTAACCTTTTTTGTGTTGCATTTATTTTTCTCAAATGAATAGGATGAGCTGCATTACCAGTTATAGCAGCTGGTTTGCCAAGGTAAACAAAGTGGACACAATGCTCAGAGGAGCACAGTGATTGCTTCATTACATTGATCAGCAGAGGTCCCAGAGATCAAACTCCCACCAATCAAACACTGACAACCTATCTTAAAGACTTTCGCTGGATAGGGGGTTTAAAAGGACTAGTTCTGGTGTAAGGATAATTTAAGAAGAACAAATCACATTTATTGTTTTTTGTACATCGGACCAATAGGGTGTAATTAGTGGGCAACTCCACCAGATGTGATATAGGGAGCCTGGTGCACGCTCATACCTCCGGCACTTGTTAGAAGGACCAAGATGTATTTTAGATAGTTTCAATGGGGTTCAGAACCATCTGGTTACCAATTTTAACACATTCTCTTTGGTAATGATGCATCTAGAAAAATCATGTGATCTTGCCAGAACTTGGGTGACTTCATTAGAAGTAATTTTTCATCGTAATTTGTTTTCCTATTTAGCAAAATAATAAAGCTTTGCTGGAGTCTATTCTGAACGGAGCCTACTACATAGAATGTAGACTAGCCATTTAGGTAGTGCATAAGGATGAGTAAGTATACTCGCTAAAGCACTACTCGTCCTAGTAATGTGCTTTAGACGACTATCTCCCTGCTTGTCCTTAAAGATTCAGGGGCCGTCGCGGGGTGGGGAGCTGCGGGGGAGAGCGGGGAGGAACGGAGGGGAGATCTCTCTCTCCCCTGCTCCCCGCCGCGACTCACCTGTCAGCCGCAGCAGTCCCCGAATCTTTAAGGACGAGCGGGGAGATACTTGTCTAAGGCACATTACTCGAGCGAGTAGTGCTTTAGCGAGTATACTCGCTCATCCTTAGTAGTGATGTCATTGATATTAAGGTTTCATACCAGGTCAGAGGTCTCATAAACTTAAAGGACTTAAGGAATTAGAACAAATAGCTTGAAAATGCTAGTAATGCATTGGTGACCATTTTTTGACATTGTAATTAACTTACACTTGTGTAAGGGATGGTGTGATTTCTAAGGAGCTATCCAATGTTTGTCTTATTAAATGTGTGCCAAAGCTTAAAAGGGTCCTCAAATCTCAATCTTTTTTATAGTTGCATTGTTACTTCACGTAATAATCTTTGGTAGTTGAGTGTGAAAATATCTGGAATGTTAGTTAAAATTTTTACCCCTAAATATATTATGTGGGATGTCTGCCATTGAAATCAAAATTTTGAAGATATTTTTTTCAGTGGATATATTTACACCTAAAGCTTTGCACTTTGGCAAATTCATTTTAAAGTTTGGCCAAAGTGGTCAAAGAGTTGTAGTAGGGGTGGAAAAGCTTGAGTAGGGTTAAAAAGGAAGAGTAGCATATTAGCAAAGGCAGTAACATGGTGGTCCCTGCTGTTAATACAAAATCCTTCTATATCTGGATGATAGGGGATGGATTGAATTAATGTTTCTAGGATAAGGATAAATAAGGAAGAGGAGAGGGGACAGCCTTGACGAGCGCCATTGTCAAGGGGGGAGAAAGAGTTTCCTTTATTTTAATCCTTGTGTTAGGGAACGAGCAGTGAGGGTGAGCAATCAGTGGAACAGGTTAAAACAGGAGGTGGTGAGTTCTCCTTCAATGGAAGTGTTCAAACAAAGGCTGGACAAATATCTGTCTGGGATGATTTAGTGAATCCTGCATTGAGCAGGGGGCTGGACCCGATGACCCTGGAGGTCTCTTCCAACTCTACCATTCTATGATTCTATGAGCAGAGCGCTAGAATAGTGTTAATGAATTTATGGGGAAAGCCAAATTTGATGAGAATCTGTTCAATAAAGGTCCAGTCTACCCTATGGAATGCCTTTACAGCATCTGTGCCGAGAAGTATCAAGGGGGTCTTGGATTTCTTAGCATAATATATAGTGTGTAAAACTCTTTGAGCATTGTCCCTGCCCTCTCTACCTTTCATGAACCAAGTTTGTTTGGAGCTATCAATTTGGGGAATAAAAAGGGGATGCTGGGGGCGTGGCCAGCGACCAACATGGAGAGTCGCATGTGAGGAGAGCTCCCCAGGGGATAACCCAAAATCCTTACAAAATCCTGGCCTCATCAGAATCCTGAGATCCAAAACGCCGCCTAGGGACCTATAGATCCTGAGAGGAGAGCTGGACCGCAGCTGGGGGCACGTTTAGTCTCCTGACACCCATAACGGGACTGCGGGCCGAGGAGGAAGAGGAGCGGCGCCAACGCCCTGTTACTTTCCCGCGCCTAGCCTGACGCCGAGCTCCCTAACCCCTGCCTGCAAGCTCGGCTGGGACCAGCGAGTCTGCCCCCCTCGCCCGGGACCAGTGAGGCTGCCCCCCTCGCCCAGACACAGCTCACCCGGCAAATCTCCCGGGACCCAGCCACCTCGTCTGTGCCGGACCTCTCCCCCCCCCCCGCGCTGCCTTGTCCGGTCGCGACCCAGACAGAAGGGAACCTCCCGGGCCGGACCCCAGTCAGCGGGACATTGCTATTAACCCCTGGATCGAGCCGCCGCGGCGGGCCCGGGGGGGGGACCGCGGCCGGCCGCCCCGCCGTCTTGAGACCCCCTGCAGCCGCCTGCCTTTGCCACCCTACACTCCGTAACGAGCCGCACTGGACCTGACCCCGCGGGCGAAGAAGCCCGCTCTGTAGCCCCCGACGATTACCTGCCGCGGGGCCCCGGCCGGGACCGCGGTTTACTCTGCCACCGGTCCCCCGTGCATCCACAGGTCCTCCACGGCTGACGGACGCTTCATCCTTTCCCGGACGGGGCGTGCTTCTTGCCTCCTGGCCGCCGGAACTCATCCTCCGCTGTGAGGGCTGCGCGGAGGCCGCGGCTCTCCCGATCGTCCCGCCGCCTCACAACCTCTTGCCGCCGCCTGCCGGCGGCGCCAGACAGCCGACGGAGCGCCGACCTAAGCCCCAGGAGCCGGCGCGCTCGCAGGACGTCCCTCCATCCTGCACAGTCGCGGAGGACACAGGCACCAGTCTGCCCGGTACCACGGTCGGCCCGACCGCACCTTCCATCACCCACCCGGGGATCGCCCTGCGACGGCCGGGCGGGTCAATTAACGGCCCCAGGGACCCTGAATTACACAGATCCTGCCCTCCGGACCCGGCCCTGCGGAGCCGGCAGCAAAATTGTAAGTAACCAGCGGGGCTGGGACAACACACCTGTCAGAAGACATTGACCCCCCTGGGACGGTATATCGGGCAAGCAGCCCATAAAGCTAGAACCTCCACCTCCCCTGGGGAAGCACCCCCTGCTGCCTATGCCACCATATAATAGCGCCTTGGAGAGTCCACGGGAGACAGACTGCCTTTACATATAGCTCCACTTAACTGACAAGCAGCAGGACCCACAAGGAACAAAGTGCTCCCTGTACTTCAATCTGCGCTTCTGGAGCGCTGGGGCGGAACGTTACTGCCCTCAGCAGACAGTCGCGGCGTGGGGTCGGCGTCACCCCCCCCCCCACACCTTTCTCACCATAATTAATCTCAGATCTGAACAAACCCTGCATAGTTGCGGCCCAGGCTGCGGGACCTCTACCCTCTAACAGCTATTGTAACCGCATAAATACAAGGACTCTATAGTCAACAACACCTAAAACCCATAAAAGTCGCGTCAAACCGCTGGATCCACCACCCGGCTTCGGCCACAAGCAACGGCCCGGATACCTTCTATACTATACTACACTAAGCGGAACAAAGGTCGTGGCCCGGCGGCAGCGAGATTCCCGCAGTAACTAACAATTAAAGCTTCCCAGCAGAGTCCCCACAAGCTATCTGACCGGCTAACCAGACCCAAACCAAGTAACTTTCCTCAGAAACACTCATACGCTCCCACCACCAAAAAAAACCACTTACGTCTCCAGTTAAACACGTCAACTATCTACCCGTGAACATGAGCGTACGCAAAAAAAGCGGCTCTGCGGCAGAAAGATTAAAAGAATTCTCACGCACCGAAACTCCTGACCACTCTCCTCGAGCGATGCAATCAGCCCAAACAAAGAAAACTGATGAGGTTTCCGAGCAGCCACCAGAACCAACAATGCGTCAACTCCTGGAAGCAATCAACAATTGTAAGTCCGCCCTTACAGACAAGATAGAAGAAGTCAAATCAGATGTAGTCCTCCTGAGACAAGACCTACAAAATATGCGCGGCAGGGTGCGAGAAATGGAAGACCGCATCTCGAATGTAGAGGACTCCCTGCGCCCAATCCCTGCAGCAATACAGAAAACCATAAAAACAGCGGAATACTGCCAAGCAAAAACTGACGACCTTGAAAACCGCTCGCGCCGTAACAACTTGCGCATAATCGGCCTACCTGAGAAGGCAGAAGGCTCACAACCAGAAGAGTTCACGGAGAACTGGCTAAAAACATTGCTGGGTGACGACGCTTTTTCCACCCATTTCGCCGTGGAGAGGGCCCATCGAGTCCCAGCGAAACCACCACAACCAGGAGCACCCCCGCGCCCGTTTATAGCCAGAATTCTAAACTGCAGAGACCGTGACACTGCCCTGCGTCAGGCCAGATTAAAAGGTCCACTCAAATACAACAATTCAATAATATCTATATTCCCCGACTTCTCTGCGGACTTGCAAAAACAAAGAGCCACCTTTATGGAGGTCAAAAAGAAATTTAAAGATAGAAACATTCCTTATTCCATGGCATACCCGGCCCGCCTGCACATAGTCGCAGAAGGAAAAGCAATATTTCTACACTCTCCCACTGAAGCTCTGGAATGGCTCAGAATGCATCCAACGTCACCAAGAGGCGCTAATCCATAACATATATAAATATGCCTGCTAGCGGGAATCGGGGCTGAGGAGCTTTATTATCCCCCTGACCTACAGGTGGTGGGCCGATCGCCAACGATGCGAACTCGTAGCCCGGGACCCTTCCGTGTCTCAATGCTACCCTAACCTAACAAATTAGGTCCACTAGGTTAAACCAGCCACCCATAGGCCACTGGAACTTTTTCCCCTCCAGTAACATCAGCTACCTACTTGATAGTTTGTAGCTTAAGTTTGTTCATTGTCTCCTGTCTCTAGATTTACCGGAACCCTAATTCAGGATTCCTGTGTTTATACTCAGACAGGATGTCAACAACTAAAAGTTTAATCTGTTTTGTGATAATTATTGTTATTTGTTCTGGACTGTCGATGCCGATGATCCCTATTGCTCTGTATGTGCAGAGACCTCTCCCCCCCCCTTCCCCTAATTACATGTGCGCTGATTGAGCTTTACATTTACACCAACACCAATGACCTTAAAATACCTTAGTTGGAACGTACGCGGTCTAGGCTCAGCCCTTAAACGCAGAAAAGTTTTCTCCTTTATTAAACAAACCAACCCCCACATCGTGTGCTTGCAAGAGACCCACCTTACCAGTGACAGAGCGGACACTCTTAAGAGGCCGTGGGTACAGTGGGCGGCCCACTCTTTCCACACCTCCTCCTCCAGAGGCGTTTCATTACTTATACATAGCTCCATAAGATGGAACCCCATCAACATTCGTAGAGACCCGGAGGGTAGATCAATCTTCGTACATGCCGAAATAGACTCCAAGTTTTACGTCATCCTGTGTATTTATAACCCACCTCATAATAATCTCTCTCTTCTACAAGCGGCCATGGCCTTTGCACACCAATACCCCTCAGCAGGAGTACTCTGCATGGGCGACTTTAACCAGGTAATGGACCCGACCAGAGACAAATTTCACGCCCTAACTAACACAGCCACAAACACTAGCTCCCCCCTCCGGCAGATGACTGAAAGTGTGGGCTGGGTCGACCTTTGGCGGTTGCATCACCCTGATACCCTGGAGTACACCTGCCACTCCCTCGGTCATAATGCCCTTTCAAGAATCGACTATATACTCAGCTCTGCGGAGGTCGCGGTGTACCTCTCAGATATAACACACTGCCCGCGAGGTATATCTGACCACAGCCCGGTACTCCTAACACTGAAATTCCCTCAACTCATAATCCTTCCTACCTGGAAATTACACCCGTTCTGGCTCAAACTTCTAGGCCCAGATGACCAAACCCCATTCCATATATCTCTCTTTTTAGATGCCCATAACAACAACACCCATCCGGCTCTTAGATGGGATACCCTTAAAGCATACCTCCGAGGGTTCCTCAAATCAGCCATTGCATACATCAAACAAACGACTTCCCAAGCTGACAGAGAGATAGAATCCAAGACACTTGAGACAGAAAAGACTTTTATTGATAACCCCACAGACTCTAACAAAGAAGCTTGGCTCAGTTGCTCCCGCCTCTACAAACACCAACTTCATGCTAAGGCCAAGCGCAAGCTATTCTTTGTGAAACAATATTATTTTGAGCTGGGTAACCAATCCAGCCATCTGCTAGCCAACCTGATTAAGCACGAGAAGCACCCGAACACGATCCTTAAAATAAAAGACCAACACGGCAATGAGCTGACCGACGCCCCAGCTATCACAAATCGCTTCAAAGAATTTTACGCTGACCTGTACAGCTCACCCACAAATGCCACTAAGGCAGACGTCCTAAACTACCTGAGCGATTTGACTTTTCCAACACTGTCTGAAGAACAGGTGGAATTCCTGGAAGCCCCAATCACCCTAGACGAAATCCGGCAGACAATGCGAGACATGGCATCCAATAAAGCCCCGGGCCCGGATGGCCTCCCGATAGAGGTGTACCGGAAATACGACGAACAACTGGCCCCGTTGCTACTAGAGACAATACAACAGGCCCAACTAGATAATTCCCTCCCACCCTCGTTTTATGGAGCATCTATCATAGTCATTTTGAAGCCAGATAAACACCCTACAGACTGTAGCTCTTATCGGCCCATTTCCCTGGTAAACGCTGACTATAAAATCCTAACAAAACTCCTGGCTACAAGGCTAAACCAAGTAATCCTATCCATTATACACCCTGACCAGACCGGATTTATGCCAGGAAAATCCACGACAATCAACATACGAAGAGTCCAGACAGCGATCCAACTGGGCAAACAATTTAACATGCCCTGGGCACTAGTCTCACTGGACATGATGAAGGCCTTTGACTCGCTGGAGTGGACCTTCCTTGAGGCCTGCCTGGCCCGTTTCGGGTTTG
The DNA here is from genome assembly GCF_035609145.1 of Eleutherodactylus coqui. Classification (NCBI taxonomy): domain Eukaryota; kingdom Metazoa; phylum Chordata; class Amphibia; order Anura; family Eleutherodactylidae; genus Eleutherodactylus; species Eleutherodactylus coqui. Next base: position 61,319,408 of record NC_089845.1, on the reverse strand, counting down.
GCCCTCAATTCTCACAATGGATCAAAACCATTTACAAATCCCCAAGTGCCAATGTAATAGTAAACGGCATCCCATCCGCCGAGTTCCGCCTCGCAAGAGGCACCCGGCAGGGATGCCCGTTGTCCCCAGCTTTATTTGCCATGGCCATCGAAGCCATGGCAATTCGGTTGAGAAGCACCCCTGAAGTGACCGGCATTAAATGGGCAGGACTTGAAAGTAAAGTGGGCTTATACGCGGATGATACGATTCTATTTTTGTCAGACCCTATAACCTCCTTCTCCCACGCTATGTCTCAAATTGACAAATTCTCCCACCTATCTGGACTACATGTTAACTGGCCCAAGTCCACAATCCTATACACAAATCTCAACCCAATAACAGACCCTTGTGTTGCCAGATATAACCTAGCCGTGGTCTCTACATTCAAATATTTGGGGATGTATATGTCCCAAAACCAAAACAATGCTATAGAAGATAACATTGTCCCACTGCTAGAAAACGTAAAAAATAAATTCGAACGATGGTCGAAACTACCACTCTCGGTAGCCGGTCGCATAAACCTGGTAAAGATGGCCACGCAACCCAAATGTCTATATATACTGCAGCACATGCCAATATCCGTACCCAAACGGATTTTCCAAACCCTCAACTCCCTCATCAGATCCTTCATTTGGAACTCCACCCGCTCAAAGCTCAGTCTTTCGACCCTACAAAGACCTAAAGAGCAAGCTGGAATGGTGCTTCCAGACCTGCACGTATACTACCTAGCCGGGCAGCTGCGTAATGTTCGGAGCTGGTTCTTGGAACGAGAAATGCCCATCGCTGACCAATACCTGGCAAAACAAGTGAAAGGCAACAATCTTCTAAGCTTCCTGGAATTCCCAGAACATACCAATCCCTCCGATATTTTGCCACTTCACAAACTCGCCCTAAAGGTGTGGAGGGAGGCTAGGGCCATCCAACAATACAAAGGAGTGATGTGTGAACTTCCCTTGTGGAATACCCCTGGCCTTAAGGCCCTGCAGTCGGTTCCAGATCCCCAATACTGGAGATCGTTGGGGGTGGTGACGGTGGGTGATGTCTATACAGACGGGAACCTCCTCACATTCAATCAACTACGCGAAAAAATACAGTCCCCACAACTTCAACTATTTAGATATTTCCAGCTGAGACATGCCCTGAACTCCCAATTTCCACCTACCTCTACAAACATATCCAAATTCCCCACGATTGGCATCCTCAGATCCCAAGGACCTAAGGGTCTAATCTCGGCCCTTTACACACATCTCCTTTCAGCCAAAACCGACCATAACCCCCCCTCAGCTTACGATAAATGGAAAATTGCCATCCCGTCCTTATCTCCGGAGGACTGGGTAGATATATCGGAATCCCACCTCTCAGTCTCCCCGCAGTCAACAATAAACTGATTCAGCTATACATTATTCACCAAGCGTACCTTACACCCAGCCGACTATATAAAATGGGCAACTCCTCCTCTAACTCCTGCCATAGATGCCGTCAACCAGAGGCCAACTTTTGGCATTTAATCTGGGATTGCCCCCTGATAAACAGATTCTGGTCCGAGATTGTATCCTTCATAAACTCGCTACTACCATCCCCCTTTAATATTGGAATGGACCCCAAAATAACTCTGTTCGGCCTATTGGAGGAGGAGGAGTGGCCGTACCACACTCGCATTTTTCTACAGGAGACCTTGTTCTTGGCACGTAAAACAATAGCTACTCATTGGATGGCTGCGGGAACCCCAACGATCTTGGGATGGGTTCGGTTGGTAAACACAGTAATCTCATACGAGAAAATCATCTATCAAAATAGAGGATGTCCAAATAAATTTCAAAAAATATGGGATATTTGGCTGGATACCAACTCCACCTTATCCACGGACTAAATCCCCAGTCTGGCGTCCCCTGCCCTCTTTCCTCCCCCCTCCCCCCCCCCCCCCCCACTGAGGGTGCCCCGGTACCCATCCCCTTTCCAAATGGCAAGTACAGAGCCTTACCCCACAAAGAGTTTAAACAATCGACACAGACGGTCCAAGCTTATATGTTATAGTTTACTGTTAATTATATGGAAAATACACAAGGAAAATGTTGATATACCACTATGTTCAAGCAAGCTATGGCACAGCATGTATTCTATGTAACACTGAGTTTATTTCATTATGATTTTACTATGTACTGTGCAATTATCCTTAATAAAGAAAACAAATTTAAAAAAAAAAAGGGGATGCTGCTAGCAATTTTTTTTTACCATAGTTTCTATGTCAATGTTGAGTAGTGATATGGGCCTATAACTGCCATATAGTTTGGGGGTTTTCCCCTCCTTATGTCAAATGGTAATGCGTGTCTCTAGGACATGGGGATTTGGAAGGAAACCATCTAGCTATGAAAATAAGGTTCTAAGGGTTGAGCCAAGGCATTCAAATTTTTTTTATTAATAGGAAATGGGGAAACCGTCGGGGCCTGGGCTACGACCACTTGGGATAGAGTTCAATACTTTTTTGATCTCCTCAGCAGTGATCAGCAGTAAGAGATAGTTGTGCTCATCTGTCGATTATAGAGGCAAGATTAACAGAGTCTACGAAGGAACTAATTGCAGAGATTCTCTTATCTAGATCTTCAGGTTCTCTCCTGAAAGCAGATTGTATTGGTTATAATAATAAAATTAAAAACCTTGAGCTTTGTCCTTAAAGGGGTTGTCCCGCGGCAGCAAGTGGGTCTATACACTTCTGTATGGCCATAATAATGCACTTTGTAATGTACATTGTGCATTAATTATGAGCCATACAGAAGTTATAAAAAGTTTTTCACTTACCTGCTCCGCTGCTGGCGTCCTCGTCTGCATGGTTGCCGTCTAATTTTCGCCGTCTAAAATGGTCGAATGGCGAGGGGGCGTGGCCAGCGACCAACATGGAGAGTCGCATGTGAGGAGGGCTCCCCAGGGGATAACCCAAAATCCTTACAAAATCCTGGCCTCATCAGAATCCTGAGATCCAAAACGCCGCCTAAGGACCTATAGATCCTGAGAGGAGAGCTGGACCGCAGCTGGGGGCACGTTTAGTCTCCTGACACCCATAACGGGACTGCGGGCCGAGGAGGAAGAGGAGCGGCGCCAACGCCCTGTTATTTTCCCGCGCCTAGCCTGACGCCGAGCTCCCTAGCCCCTGCCTGCAAGCTCGGCTGGGACCAGTGAGTCTGCCCCCCTCGCCCGGGACCAGTGGGGCTGCCCCCCTCGCCCAGACACAGCTCACCCGGCAAGTCTCCCGGGACCCAGCCACCTCGTCTGGGCCGGACCTCTCCCCCCCCCCCCCCCGCGCTGCCTTGTCCGGTCGCGACCCAGACAGAAGGGAACCTCCCGGGCCGGACCCCAGTCAGCGGGACATTGCTATTGACCCCTGGATCGGGCCGCCGCGGCGGGCCCGGGGGGGGGGACCGCGGCCGGCCGTCCCGCCGTCTTGAGACCCCCTGCAGCCGCCTGCCTTTGTCACCCTACACTCCATAACAAGCCGCACTGGACCTGACCCCGCGGGCGAAGAAGCCCGCTCTGCAGCCCCCGACGATTACCTGCCGCGGGGCCCCGGCCGGGACCGCGGTTTGCTCTGCCACCGGTCCCCCGTGCATCCACAGGTCCTCCGCGGCTGTCGGACGCTTCATCCTTTCCCGGACGGGGCGTGCTTTTTGCCTCCTGGCCGCCGGAACTCATCCTCTGCTGTGAGGGCTGCGCGGAGGCCGCGGCTCTCCCGATCGTCCCGCCGCCTCACAACCTCTTGCCGCCGCCTGCCGGCGACACCAGACAGCCGACGGAGCGCCGACCTGAGCCCCGGGAGCCGGCGCGCTCGCGGGACGTCCCTCCATCCTGCACAGTCGCGGAGGTCACAGGCACCAGTCCGCCCGGTACCACGGTCGGCCCGACCGCACCTTCCATCACTCACCCGGGGTTCGCCCTGCGACGGCCGGGCGGGTCAATTAACGGTCCCAGGGACCCTGAATTACACAGATCCTGCCCTCCGGACCCGGCCCTGCGGAGCCGGCAGCAAAATTGTAAGTAACCAGCGGGGGCTGGGGGACAACACACCTGTCAGAAGACATTGACCCCCCTGGGACTGTATATCGGGCAAGCAGCCCATAAAGCTAGAACCTCCACCCCCCCTGGGGAAGCACCCCCTGCTGCCTATGCCACCATATAATAGCGCCTTGGAGAGTCCACGGGAGATAGACTGCCTTTACATATAGCTCCACTTAACTGACAAGCAGCAGGACCCACAAGGAACAAAGTGCTCCCTGTACTTCAATCTGCGCTTCTGGAGCGCTGGGACGGAACGTTACTGCCCTCAGCAGACAGTCGCGGCGTGGGGTCGGCGTCACCCCCCCCCCCCCCCCCCCACCTTTCTCACCATAATTAATCTCAGATCTGAACAAACCCTGCATAGATGCGGCCCGGGCTGCGGGACCTCTACCCTCTAACAGCTATTGTAACCGCATAAATACAAGGACTCTATAGTCAACAACACCTAAAACCCATAAAAGTCGCGTCAAACCGCTGGATCCACCACCCGGCTTCGGCTACAAGCAACGGCCTGGATACCTTCTATATTATACTACACTGAGCGGAACAAAGGTCGTGGCAGCGAGATTCCCGCAGTAACTAACAATTAAAGCTTCCCAGCAGAGTCCCCACAAGCTATCTGACCGGCTAACCAGACCCAAACCAAGTAACTTTCCTCAGAAACACTCATACGCTCCCACCACCCAAAAAAAAAACCCCACTTACGTCTCCAGTTAAACACGTCAACTATCTACCCGTGAACATGAGCGTACGCAAAAAAAGCGGCTCCGCGGCAGAAAGATTAAAAGAATTCTCACGCACCGAAACTCCTGACCACTCTCCTCGAGCGATGCAATCAGCCCAAACAAAGAAAACCGATGAGGTTTCCGAGCAGCCACCAGAACCAACAATGCGTCAACTCCTGGAAGCAATCAACAATTGTAAGTCCGCCCTTACAGACAAGATAGAAGAAGTCAAATCAGATGTAGTCCTCCTGAGACAAGACCTACAAAATATGCGCGGCAGGGTGCGAGAAATGGAAGACCGCATCTCGAATGTAGAGGACTCCCTGCGCCCAATCCCCGCAGCAATACAGAAAACCATAAAAACAGCGGAATACTGCCAAGCAAAAACTGACGACCTTGAAAACCGCTCGCGCCGTAACAACTTGCGCATAATCGGCCTACCTGAGAAGGCAGAAGGCTCACAACCAGAAGCGTTCACGGAGAACTGGCTAAAAACATTGCTGGGTGACGACGCTTTTTCCACCCATTTCGCCGTGGAGAGGGCCCATCGAGTCCCAGCGAAACCACCACAACCAGGAGCACCCCCGCGCCCGTTTCTAGCCAGAATTCTAAACTGCAGAGACCGTGACACTGCCCTGCGTCAGGCCAGATTAAAAGGCCCACTCAAATACAACAATTCAATAATATCCATATTCCCCGACTTCTCTGCGGACTTGCAAAAACAAAGAGCCACCTTTATGGAGGTCAAAAAGAAATTTAAAGATAGAAACATTCCTTATTCCATGGCATATCCGGCCCGCCTGCGCATAGTCGCAGAAGGAAAAGCGATATTTCTACACTCTCCCACTGAAGCTCTGGAATGGCTCAGAATGCATCCAACGTCACCAAGAGACGCTAATCCATAACATATATAAATATGCCTGCTAGCGGAAATCGGGGCTGAGGAGCTTTATTATCCCCCTGACCTACGGGTGGTGGGCCGATCGCCAACGATGCGAATTCGTAGCCCGGGACCCTTCCGTGTCTCAATGCTACCCCAACCTAACAAATTAGGTCCACTAGGTTAAACCAACCACCCATAGGCCACTGGAACTTTTTCCCCTCCAGTAACATCAGCTACCTACTTGATAGTTTGTAGCTTAAGTTTGTTCATTGTCTCCTGTCTCTAGATTTACCGGAACCCTAATTTAGGATTCCTGTGTTTATATTCAGACAGGATGTCAACAACTAAAAGTTTAATCTGTTTTGTGATAATTATGGTTATCTGTTCTGGACTGTCGATGCCGATGATCCCTATAGCTCTGTATGTGCAGAGACCTCTCCCCCCCCTTCCCCAAATTATATGTGCGCTGATTGAGCTTTACATTTACACCAACACCAATGACCTTAAAATACCTTAGTTGGAACGTACGCGGTCTCGGCTCAGCCCTTAAACGCAGAAAAGTTTTCTCCTTTATTAAACAAACCAACCCCCACATCGTGTGCTTGCAAGAGACCCACCTTACCAGTGACAGAGCGGACACTCTTAAGAGGCCGTGGGTGCAGTGGGCGGCCCACTCTTTCCACACCTCCTCCTCCAGAGGCGTTTCATTACTTATACATAGCTCCATAAGATGGAATCCCATCAACATTCGTAGAGACCCGGAGGGTAGATCAATCTTCGTACATGCCGAAATAGACTCCAAGCTTTACGTCATCCTGTGTATTTATAACCCACCTCATAATAATCTCTCTCTTCTACAAGCGGCCATGGCCTTTGCACACCAATACCCCTCAGCAGGAGTACTCTGCATGGGCGACTTTAACCAGGTAATGGACCCGACCAGAGACAAATTTCACGCCCTAACTAACACAGCCACAAACACTAGCTCCCCCCTCCGGCAGATGACTGAAAGTGTGGGCTGGGTCGACCTTTGGCGGTTGCATCACCCTGATACCCTGGAGTACACCTGCCACTCCCCCGGTCATAATGCCCTTTCAAGAATCGACTATATACTCAGCTCTGTGGAGGTCGCGGTGTACCTCTCAGATATAACACACTGCCCGCGAGGTATATCTGACCACAGCCCGGTACTCCTAACACTGAAATTCCCTCAACTCATAATCCTTCCTACCTGGAAATTACACCCGTTCTGGCTCAAACTCCTAGGCCCAGATGACCAAACCCCATTCCATATATCTCTCTTTTTAGATGCCCATAACAACAACACCCATCCGGCCCTTAGATGGGACACCCTTAAAGCATACCTCCGAGGGTTCCTCAAATCAGCCATTGCATACATCAAACAAACGACTTCCCAAGCTGACAGAGAGATAGAATCCAAGACACTTGAGACAGAAAAGACTTTTATTGATAACCCCACAGACTCTAACAAAGAAGCTTGGCTCAGTTGCTCCCGCCTCTACAAACTCCAACTTCATGCTAAGGCCAAGCGCAAGCTATTCTTTGTGAAACAATATTATTTTGAGCTGGGTAACCAATCCAGCCATCTGCTAGCCAACCTGATTAAGCACGAGAAGCACCCGAACACGATCCTTAAAATAAAAGACCAACACGGCAATGAGCTGACCGACGCCCCAGCTATCACAAATCGCTTCAAAGAATTTTACGCTGACCTGTACAGCTCACCCACAAATGCCACTAAGGCAGACGTCCTAAACTACCTGAGCGATTTGACTTTTCCAACACTGTCTGAAGAACAGGTGGAATTCCTGGAAGCCCCAATCACCCTAGACGAAATCCGGCAGACAATGCGAGACATGGCATCCAATAAAGCCCCGGGCCCGGACGGCCTCCCGATAGAGGTGTACCGGAAATACGACGAACAACTGGCCCCGTTGCTACTAGAGACAATACAACAGGCCCAACTAGATAATTCCCTCCCACCCTCGTTTTATGGAGCATCTATCATAGTCATTTTGAAGCCAGATAAAGACCCTACAGACTGTAGCTCTTATCGGCCCATTTCCCTGGTAAACGCCGACTATAAAATCCTAACAAAACTCCTGGCTACAAGGCTAAACCAAGTAATCCTATCCATTATACACCCTGACCAGACCGGATTTATGCCAGGAAAATCCACGACAATCAACATACGAAGAGTCCAGACAGCGATCCAACTGGGCAAACAATTTAACATGCCCTGGGCACTAGTCTCACTGGACATGATGAAGGCCTTTGACTCGCTGGAGTGGACCTTCCTTGAGGCCTGCCTGGCCCGTTTCGGGTTTGGCCCTCAATTCTCACAATGGATCAAAACCATTTACAAATCCCCAAGTGCCAATGTAATAGTAAACGGCATCCCATCCGCCGAGTTCCGCCTCGCAAGAGGCACCCGGCAGGGATGCCCGTTGTCCCCAGCTTTATTTGCCATGGCCATCGAAGCCATGGCAATTCGGTTGAGAAGCACCCCTGAAGTGACCGGCATTAAATGGGCAGGACTTGAAAGTAAAGTGGGCTTATACGCGGATGATACGATCCTATTTTTGTCAGACCCTATAACCTCCTTCTCCCACGCTATGTCTCAAATTGACAAATTCTCCCACCTATCTGGACTACATGTTAACTGGCCCAAGTCCACAATCCTATACACAAATCTCAACCCAATAACAGACCCTTGTGTTGCCAGATATAACCTAGCCGTGGTCTCTACATTCAAATATTTGGGGATGTATATGTCCCAAAACCAAAACAATGCTATAGAAGATAACATTGTCCCACTGCTAGAAAACGTAAAAAATAAATTCGAACGATGGTCGAAACTACCACTCTCGGTAGCCGGTCGCATAAACCTGGTAAAGATGGCCACGCAACCCAAATGTCTATATATACTGCAGCACATGCCAATATCCGTACCCAAACGGATTTTCCAAACCCTCAACTCCCTCATCAGATCCTTCATTTGGAACTCCACCCGCTCAAAGCTCAGTCTTTCGACCCTACAAAGACCTAAAGAGCAAGCTGGAATGGCGCTTCCAGACCTGCACGTATACTACCTAGCCGGGCAGCTGCGTAATGTTCGGAGCTGGTTCTTGGAACGAGAAATGCCCATCGCTGACCAATACCTGGCAAAACAAGTGAAAGGCAACAACCTTCTAAGCTTCCTGGAATTCCCAGAACATACCAATCCCTCCGATATTTTGCCACTTCACAAACTCGCCCTAAAGGTGTGGAGGGAGGCTAGGGCCATCCAACAATACAAAGGAGTGATGTGTGAACTTCCCTTGTGGAATACCCCTGGCCTTAAGGCCCTGCAGTCGGTTCCAGATCCCCAATACTGGAGATCGTTGGGGGTGGTGACGGTGGGTGATGTCTATACAGACGGGAACCTCCTCACATTCAATCAACTACGCGAAAAAATACAGTCCCCACAACTTCAACTATTTAGATATTTCCAGCTGAGACATGCCCTGAACTCCCAATTTCCACCTACCTCTACAAACATATCCAAATTCCCCACGATTGGCATCCTCAGATCCCAAGGACCTAAGGGTCTAATCTCGGCCCTTTACACACATCTCCTTTCAGCCAAAACCGACCATAACCCCCCCTCAGCTTACGACAAATGGAAAATTGCCATCCCGTCCTTATCTCCGGAGGACTGGGTAGATATATCGGAATCCCACCTCTCAGTCTCCCCCGCAGTCAACAATAAATTGATTCAGCTATACATTATTCACCAAGCGTACCTTACACCCAGCCGACTATATAAAATGGGCAACTCCTCCTCTAACTCCTGCCATAGATGCCGTCAACCAGAGGCCAACTTTTGGCATTTAATCTGGGATTGCCCCCTGATAAACAGATTCTGGTCCGAGATAGTATCCTTCATAAACTCGCTACTACCATCCCCCTTTAATATTGGAATGGACCCCAAAATAACTCTGTTCGGCCTATTGGAGGAGGAGGAGTGGCCGTACCACACTCGCATTTTTCTACAGGAGACCTTGTTCTTGGCACGTAAAACAATAGCTACTCATTGGATGGCTGCGGGAACCCCAACGATCTCGGGATGGGTTCGGTTGGTAAACACAGTAATCTCATACGAGAAAATCATCTATCAAAATAGAGGATGTCCAAATAAATTTCAAAAAATATGGGATATTTGGCTGGATACCAACTCCACCTTATCCACGGACTAAATCCCCAGTCTGGCGTCCCCTGCCCTCTTCCCCCCCCCCCCCCCCCCCACTGAGGGTGCCCCGGTACCCATCCCCTTTCCAAATGGCAAATACAGAGCCCTACCCCACAACGAGTTTAAACAATCGACACAGACGGTCCAAGTTTATATGTTATAGTTTACTGTTAATTATAGGGAAAATACACAAGGAAAATGTTGATATACCACTATGTTCAAGCAAGCTATGGCACAGCATGTATTCTATGTAACACTGAGTTTATTTCATTATGATTTTACTATGTACTGTGCAATTATCCTTAATAAAGAAAACAAATTAAAAAAAAATGGTCGAATGGCCAAATTAGACGCGCTTGCGCAGTCCGGGTCTTCTTATCTTCTCAATGGGGCTCCGTGTAGCTCCGTGTAGCTCCGCCCCGTCACGTGCCGATTCCAGCCAATCAGGAGGCTGGAATCGGCAATGGACCGCACAGAAGAGCTGCGGTCCACGGAGGGAGAGGATACCAGCGGCCATCTTCAACCGGTAAGTATAGAAGTCACCGGAGCGCGGGGATTCAGGTAAGCGCTGTGCTGTTCTTTTTTTCAGTCCCTGCATCGGGGTTGTCTCGCGCCGAACGGGGGGGGGGGGGTTGAAAAAAAAGAAAAAAACGTTTCGGCGCGGGACAACCCCTTTAAGTGTCAGTGAAAAGCATGCCCTGTGAGGACCATAGTATTTATGTTTTGATTTTATTCCATAAGGAACCATGGTGCTCCGTTTGGAATAGCAAAAGACCATTTATGCAATTTCTCTATGGCTTCATACATTTCTTTCTCACATAGGATCCCAGGGAAATGAACTTGCCTCACATGCAGACCTTATGGGCTTCTCAAATGAAGTCTTGCAAACAAAGGAGGCTGAACTTAAGTCAAAAAATGTTTGTATTTTTTCTAACAGCCTATCTAGGATGGACTGTTAATCTATAAGTGTATAATTCAGCTTTCATAACCTTTCCCGACAAGTAAAATTTGGGACAGATAGGGTTAAATACACTGGAGCAGGAGTCTAGAACATTATGTAGATAACTGTTGTTCAGCAAAAAACAGTCCGGCCTCTGATACAATTTATGTACACTAGAAAAAAAAAGTAGTCTTCTGCATCAGCATGTAGGGTGCTCCAGCATCACCAAGGCCCAAGTCTGACAATAGGTGGGTGGAGTCCCTTTAACTCTCGATATGAAAATCCCGAAAGTGAGGAGGAGAAATCAATTAGTGGATTAAATGTCCCATTTAAGTTTCCACCAATGAAAAGTAAACCTTCTCTATAACATCATTTTAAGCCAATGAATAGTGCCTTTGTTTGGCGCATACAAGTTACAGAGAGTGATTGGCAGGGTACTCAAATGGCCTTTGAGGAACAAGTATCTCCTCTCTGAAACCAATATTGTGTCCTTATGTACAAAAGGAGTATTCCTGCTAATCCCAATACTGACACCCCTAGATGTTGAGCCTGTGTGAGCATCGTGGAACCACCTATTATAGCGAGCATGACTGAGATTAAGAATATGATTAGACATAAACTGTTTCTTCTGCAGGAACAAAATATTTATTTTAACCCTATGCAACAAAAAAAAAGATATTGCTAGGATTCACAGGAGCATTACATCCCTTAACATTGGAGAAAATGTGATAGTTAGACCAGACATGGAGAGAAGAGCAGGATTAGAGCTATAATCATTTCAAACACCTGTGGAATAAAAAGTATTAAACCAAGAACAAACTAGTGTTCCCAAAAGAGGTGCCGCCTGGACATCATAATGAAGTATAATGGGTTTAAATGGAAGTGAGAGCGGTATCAACGTAGCTCAGCAACCCACAAATGATGTCTATTGGTGAGTCTGACACTGATGGCTTGGGTCAGAGGGCCCTGTGTACTCTTTCAAGGCCAATTGTTTCTTCCCGCTGACATCCCACTATGTCAGTTCAGAGGGACCTAACTCAGGAAGGCCTCTTATTCTAAAGTTTTTTCCTTCTTCTCCTGTTTTCCTGGACTTTCAGGAGGAGAAAGAACTGATTAATTTGTGAGCATTGCAAGAGCACTTGCTCTTTCATGGCTGTATTAAAGTGGATGAGTGTGTGATGGGCTTGTTCTAAGGACGTGACCACCGTTTCCAATATTGCAGATATCTACTTTGATATCAGCCAGTTCATTAGCAATGCGGGTGAGTACTTTAGTTAGTGTCTTTTTGAGAAAGCGCCTGGAGATAGAAAAAGTATCTGCAATTCCATGTAAGGAAAGGATGCTTTTTTTGCCATTATTAGCTATTTACCCTGGCATCTAATGAATTAAATGTCTGAGATTTGTGTTATCTCTGATCCCACCCACTGCAGGTGTATGTCAAATATACAAAAACTAAACAGCCGATGGAGGAAGGGGGGTGTAGAGCCTGACTATGCAAAATGGTAGAAATGTGAGACAAGGACTCCTGCTACAGAATGCCTGCAAACCCCGCTACATCAGCAGTTCAGTACCAGGAGTCCTTGGCAAAAAAACTGCATTTGAGTAGATAGAGGGAGGGGCTTACACTGTCACCCATTTAGTCGCATGTGACATGATCATGGGTTATATGGAGTTATAATGGCAGCTGGCAGTCTAACAGTGATCCGCAAGGCTGCCATCTAAACCTACCTATTATACCCTACCAAAGTCTAGACACAGGTGTAATAGAACAACAGTGACAGCACAATACGGTACATTGCAATGCAGAAGTATTACATGTTCAAGACCCATGGTATAGGACTCAAAGTGAAAAGATATATATACTTTTTTTTACATGAAAAATCTAAACAATAAAAAAAAAACATAAAAAGTATTGCTGAGACATTGAAAGTTGGAACTTTTAACCCCTTCCTGCCCTGCAATATACGATTATGGTTATTTTTGTGAAGCAACATAGTAGAAAGGTGCACTGATGGTGTGTGCTCAGTATTTGTTCCCATACTATTATTTGTATTATACAGCTGGCAATCCACACAAAAGGCCATCATCAGAGATAACTTCAATCCTGGTCATGTAACCCTTTAGATGCTGCAGCCAATGCTGAACATAGCATCTAAGTGGTTGTCAGAGAAAAACAGCCATCCCAAAGATTATCACTCTGGTTCTTTCATACAGGATTGATCACTTACTGAATGAGGGCAGAGCGCATCAGAGATATCTTCCAGCCACCTGCCTCCATTAAGAGTAAACAGGCAGTCGTTCATAGATGAATGAATGACTGCGTACAAGGGACGGTTTTCATTAGATTTTTATGTGTGCAAATGATAAATGAACTAGTAGTCATTTGTGTTTTGATCATTGGCCATGTGTCACGTCTGTCTCCATGGATCTGTGGTACTACAGATGATCTGCAGCTTTCCTGCTCAGGTGTGGGGGATTGGGCTGGCTGAGCATGTGTATATTTCCAGTCAGCCACTCACTCTAGGTTAGTACACATAAAGGTGTCTTCCCAGGTGTGGGTGTGCTCAGCCTTCTCTCTTCTCATTCACTCTCTGTGTGTGGTGTGAGCAGCTTCCATGTATGGTGGCTGCAAGAAAGGTTTGCGTCCTGTGTTTTGTTTGGTTTTGTCGCTGGACTCCTGGTTAGTGTAGGGACTAGCAGTATAGCCAGGAGCCATAAAGGGCCCACTTGCTTCCATATTTTTATCAAAATGTCAACTAATACCTGGCATTTATAGTATAAACATATGCTACTTGTTTTTGTGTATTGGCTGCTGTATGGTGTGATTCTGGCTCTGTGTGTCTTCTAACTCTGTCCAGTTGTCCCTGTCAGTGGTGGCATGTGTATGTGTCCTATTCAGGGTGCGTGGGTTCCCAGATCCGAAGACTGCTGGTCCGCCCTTTATTGGGGCGAATTTCCCGCTCAGGTAGGTCAGTGTCACCCTTGTATAAGACAGGGAGAGGTGTTAATCTGTGGCTTTCACCAGGTGTTCCCTATCTATGCTGTGGTCAGCATTGAGAGAGGTTGTCAGAGTGGTTGTCATTGAAGGCAGGTGTCAGCTGTTTCACACAGCTGAAATTTGCTTCACATCTATGGTTACCCTACTACACAAATGCATGTCTTATAGGGATAAGGGGTTAACTGCAGCCCACACTTTATTCTACAGATTTTATTATTTTGTGCAATTTATGATTTTACACATATGCAAATAAATATAGCTTTTGGAAATTATTACCTACTTTTTGACTCTGTATTAAGCAATTGTTCCAATAGGACAATCCTTGTCATATGACTTATTAGGGCAAATAAACATCATAGAAAAGGGCCCCCTACTCTGTACCCACTTCTATGAGCCAGAGCAGAAAGCTGCAAATGAGCATTAGCTCACATTCTGGCAAAATCAGGACATCCATCTATCATGTGGATGGCCCTTCATCTGGAAGGCTACCAATTAATACTTAATTTACCCTGCACCTAGCCTTGGCCACCCACCTCAAAATCAGCTTTAACCCCTTAATGACATGGCCTATTTTGGCTTTGAGGACCAAGCGATTTTTTGGTATTTTTCCATCTCCATTTTTCAAAAGCCATAACTTTTTTATTTTTCCGTGGACGCGGCCTTATAAGGGCTTGTTTTTTGCGTGGCGATCTGTAGTTTTTATCGGTGCCACTTTTGGGTACATAGACAATATCGTAAAATTTTTTTTTTTTTTTTTTTAATGATAACAGGGAGAGAAAACGCATCAATTCTGCCATAGATTTCTTTTTCTTTTTTTTTTACAGCGTTAATCATGCAGCATAAATGACACACTAAATTTTTTCTGCGGGTCGGTATGGTAACAACGATACCAAAATTGTTATTTTTTTTAGGTTTTACACTTTTTTGCAATAAAACCCCCTTTTTTTTGGAAATCTTTTTTTTTTCTCTATAGCTGCATTCAAAGTCCTGTAACTTTTTTATTTTTCTATGTACGGAGCTCTATGAGGGCTTATTTTTTGCGAGATGAGCTGTAGTTTTTATTGGTACCATTTTTGGGAATGTACGGCTTTTTTTTATCACTTTTATTGCATTTTTTGTGAGGCAAAATGCTAAAAATTAGCATTTTGCCTCTGTTTTTTAGCGGGTTTTTTTACGCTTTTTGTCGTACAAAATAAAAAGCATGTTCAACTTTTTGTACACATTGTTACGGACGCGTCAATACCCAATATGTGGGGTTTTAATTTTTTTCCCCTTTTTTTATGCTAATATTAGAAAAAGCATAAAAAAGGGGATTTTTTACATTTTTTTTTTACATTTTTCTTTTTTTTACACTTTTCGTTTCTTTTTTTTTACACAATTTGAGTCCCTCTGAGGGACTTTCATCACTGTACCGATGATCGCTGTTATAAGGCATAGCAGAGCTACTGCTCTGCCATGCCTTATCGCTTGTACAGCGATTATAGGCACAGGCAATACAGGACGCCAGTGTCTGGCATCCTGTTGCCATGGTGACAGGCCAGGCTCTCGCGATGACATCGCGAGAGCCGGCCGGAGACACAGAGGGAGCGCGATCCCTCTGTGAACTCTTTCCCTGCCACGATCTACTTAGATCGCGGCAGGGAAGGTGTTAACAGCGGGGGGCGCATCTCCGATGCCCCCCCGCTGTTGCAGCGGGATGCAGGCTGTGACTGACAGCCGTCTCCCGCTGCGGGATAGCGCGGGATCTTATGTGATCTCGCGCTATCCCCAGGACGTACCGGTACGTCCTGTTGCGAGAAGTACCAGGCTCCCTGGACGTACCGGTACGTCCTGGAGCGGGAAGGGGTTAATATTGTGGCCTCATATTATGGCTCCCATATTCAAAGGCTTGGCTGTTAAAGTATATACTAAGGCCTCATTCACACGAGCGTGTTTATGTGCGTACATACATGCGCACAAAACCCCGCATCTACGTAGAACCTTTGATTCCCTATGCTGTGTTCACATGTCGATGTTTGGCTAAATGGCTGAGCGCTGCCTGTGATTGGTTGAGCGCTCAACCGATCAGATATAGCCCTTTCAGCAGGCGGGGACTTTAAATCCCCGACTGCTGAAAGAACTTCACTACACTGCTGGGAGATGAAGCGGCTAGACCTGCCTGAGCCTCGACAGCAGCGGAGAGGCGAGTATATATTTTTTTTACACAAGCCAGGGATGATTTTCAGGGAAGGGATTATATTCAAAGCCCTTACCCAAAAATGACTGCAGGGGTTGCCGGCAGTCCATTGCTTTCACGGAGCTGCATTTACCTGTGTTTTTAAACGTACATGGGTGCACGGTTCTGTGCGCACCTATGTACGCGCGAACACACGCTCGTGTGAACGAGGCCTAAGGGAGGCTTCACACGAGCGTGTTTTTGTGCATACATATGCGCGCACAAGAACACGCTTCTATTAGAACCAATGCATTCCCTATGGTGTGTTCACATGTCCGTGTTTTACAGGTGCGTGCCTGTAAAGATAGGACATGCGTGCACCATAGGGAATGCACGCACTGCCTGCAGTGGAGCCGCGGCTGCCACCGGCGTCTCCATTGAAGGCAATGGTCTGCTGGCACCCCTGAATTGTTTTTCAGGGAAGGGCTTTACATATAACAAAAAATAATTTAAAAAAAGAATACTTACCTGTCTGCCGCTGCTGTGTCCATCATCCCTGTGAGGAAAACGAATTCTTTGCTGCACCTGCCACATCTGTGACAGATGCAGCAAAGGAATTCTTCATCCCTGCGGGAATAAAGAATCACAGCTGTCACAGGTGACAGCTACGGTAGGGGATCCAGCTGCCGGCATCCTGTAATTGTTTTTCAGGGAAGGGCTTTATATATAAGCCCTTCCCTGAAAAACAAGAAAAAATGGTCATCAAAATAAAAAAAATACTTACCTTTCTTTAGCTGTCGGGGCTCAGCCGCGTCCATCCAGCTCTTCTCCTGCACTGCTCTGAGGAGTATTCAGCAGGCGGGGATTTAAAATCCCCACCTGCTGAATGGGCTGCCTCTGATTGGCTGAGCACTGTGACCAATCAGAGGCAGCTCTTAGCTATTGAATGACAGCTGAGAGCTGCGTCTGATTGGCTGAGCGCAAGGACCAATCAGAGTCAGCTCTCAGATGTCATTCAATAGCTGAGAGCTGCCTCTGATTGGTCACAGTGCTCAGCCAATCAGAGGCAGCCCATTCAGCAGGCGGGGATTTTGAACCCCTGCCTTCTGAATACTCCTCAGAGCAGTGCAGGAGAACAGTTGGCTGGTTGCGGCTGAGCCCCGACAGCTAAAGAAAGGTGAGTTGTTTTTTTTTAATCACCATTTTTTCTTGTTTTTCAGGGAAGGGCTTATATTTAAAGCCCTTCCCTGAAAAACACTTTCAGGATGCTGTCAGCTGGATCCCCTACCGCAGCTGTCATCTATGACAGCTGTGGTAGTGAATTCTTTATTCCCCGCAGGGAGGAAGAATTACTTTCACAGATGTGGCAGGTGCAGCAGGGAATTCTTTTTCCTCACGGGGATGAAGGAGACGTCTTCCACATGTGGCATATGTGTTCTATTTCCCCGTGGGGACAAAGCAGCGGTGGACAGGTATTCTTTTTTTTTTACACTAAAATTCTTGTTTTTCAGGGAAGGGCTTATATGTAAAGCCCTTGCCTGAAAAACCATTACGGTGTGCCGGCAGACTATTGCCTTCAATGAAGCCACCGGCAGCAGCCGTGGCTCCATTGAAGGCAATGCACGGACCTTCATACACGTGTGTTTTTGCACGTACATAGGTGCGCATATATGTACGCACCTATGTAAGCACAAAAACACACTTGTATGAAGCCACCCCAAAGCAGTGCTTCCCAACTCCTGTCGTCAAGACCCCCAAAAGGTCATGATTTCAGTATATCAAATAGAGATAATACCTGTGGCTATTTCTGAGACACTAATAATAATAATTATATCACCTGCGCAATCTAAGGAAATCCTGAAAATATGATCTATTGAGCGGTCTTGAAGACTGGAGTTGGGAAACATTGCACTAAAGTGTAACTCTTATATAATTTGCTCATAACTGTATATTAGTGTTAGTTACAACTATTATTGTTAAATGTAAAATACAAATAAAATGGCCATAACTATAGCCAGCAAACCCTGTGCATCTATAAAATGGAAAGAAGATAGGATATAACACAAAGATTGCCCTTAACACTAAAGAATTTGAGGGAATGAAGTAGATAAAATGATGCATACAAATGTGAGCTTTAAATTTGTGACTTTCAACTCATATAATATGAGTGTGATGTAAAATAAAAGCACTGGAATGTTTAGCATTGGGAGACAAATGAAAAACAATAAGGTTTAAGGAATAAAACAACATGCTTACTATTAGTTGATGAAGGCATTGAGAAGAAAAGGAATTTCTAAGACCTTATTGGTGAACATATGGCAGACTCTGATTTCCTTACTAAATCAGATGATATTACTAGAACTGGGTCATTATGCACACATTGTAATCTATCGTTAAGCCCAACAAAGTAATATTTAGCAAGTGTTTTAATTGTGCTACCAGGATTTATTCCTGCTTTTCAAAATAAGAAGTCAAGTGGATGGGAGAAAAAGATGGGGTAAGTTTTGTTCTACAACAGAATTGACTGTCAATTTACATTTTTAATTTATTTTTAATGGTTTGGGAATTTACAAAAAATGTGTATAGAAAGGCAATAGTATTCAAAACCCATCAAAGATTTTAATTATTGGCATCTTAGAAACTTCATAGTGAACTGAAAACTGATAACCGTATATATTCAAAGTCCACATAAAAAGAGCTTGACATGGTAATATTTTACATTCCATGCCTGAAATTTTACACTGTGGTACTCAATACCCACATCATATGATTGATATTGACACAACTAGTATATATTGCTATAATTGATATGTTATGCCCTTCTTTCTGTGTCTTTCCCCCCACATTCCAAGAACATATTAGTTGGTTCTGACCTTAGCTCCATAATGTGTGTGGACTCATACAAGTGAATGCAATTTGTGTACAGCCCTGCAGAATATGTAATTCTATAAAAGTAATCGAGAACTATGTACATTTTAATAACAGAACTGATAGCTCAGTATGTCACTTAATTAACTTATTAATTAAAGACATCTATTTGACTCACAAGTCACACCTTACAATAATATATCAATTTACTTGATTGGAATTTATAATAAAATATCATTTGCATTTTTTAATCTAAAATCCAATTACTCTAGTAGCAAAATAAGCATAAATAAAAAATATATCACAGCTCCATTAATATCGAATATAGAATAACCTTACCAAGATTCAGCTGTATGGATAGTAGGGTGGCCCATAGAGATATGGCAAAAAATAAAGTGGCAGATATACAGCAAGACGCTTTCCCAATTTGTTACGGCTGCTAATAGTAATGTTGGGGTAAAGTTTTAGCCTTAAATTCCAACTGCAAGATGGGGCTCAAAACTGATGTATATTATGAGAAATGGCACTTAAGCATAAGATTTCCAATTACACAAGATACAGCATTAATATTAACAATTAGCTTTTGCAAAAGAACTACTATACTTTAAAACATTTGATAATGGCATTTATCCTGAAAATCTACACATTTGTGCTGTTCCTACAAAAATACCTCCAAATATATGAAACCAGTGAAAATTACGACACAAATATTTGTCAGTCAGTGCTTAAGGACTGGACAGCAAACTTCTGGGTAATCTATGTTGGAACAGCTTTGCGATTTGCTTCCATGACTTAAAGCAACAGTTGTTTTTCTTCTTCATCATTAGTAAAAAGTCTGAAAATTTAAGGTCTTTGAGCACAACCTTGTCGTAAACATAAGAACTAGAGATGAGCAAGCATACTTGCTAAGGACAATTGCTTGATCGAGCATTGTCCTTAGCGAGTATCTCACCGCTCGGAAGAAAAGGTTCGGCTGCCGGCGTGGGTGACAGGTGAGTTGCGGCCATGAGCAGAGGGGAGTGGGGGGGAGAGAGAGATCTCCCCTCCGTTCCTCCCCGCTCTCTTCCGCCGCCCCATGCCCGCTGCCAGCAGCCGAATCTTTGCTCCTGAGTGGGCTGGTACTCGCTAAGGGCAATGCTCGATCGAGCACTTGCCCTTAGCGAGTATGCTCGCTTATCTCTAATAAGAACATGAAACTCTGCCCCAAATAAAGATTTGTTGAAAAAAAGTTAGAAGGTGTCTTGCTTTGTATTGAAAGTTGAGTTTTTTTGGGCCACCTTAATGGATAGCCATTGTCAGTGGCGACCAGTCAGTATCTTACCACCCCTCAAAACGGTCCTCATATGGCACTTTTTGAAAGAATAGGATGATCACCCTGACAAGGGCAGTCCTGTGCTGGAACCTTTTCCTATTCAACATCTATACCCCCAAACGTTTCCTCTCAGGGTGGTCTGAGAGTTCTCAGGGTACATAGGGATCGGTGATGCCTAGGTACAAAAAAAGCTGCACAAGCCACATTTGTTATGCTATATAGGAAAAAATGTCCACAAAACTTTATTAATGTTCAATCACACAAGCTTAGAACATAATATATTGGAAAACTAAGATGTCATAACATAAGTAACAGTATCATATATCATAAAATAACATGCAGTTCCCTAATAATGAAAGGCACCATTTAACAATGAATTTTAATTATATAATCTCAATTTACAGTAATGCAGAGAATCCCCAATTTACATATCTTAGCTTCAAGTTTAACATGACGAAGTGGCAACTTGAAGCTCCTGGGGCACAATGCAAAATCTGTGACAGATTTATAATGCTGCCATATAGAATACTGGTGTTGTCTACTGGTGTTGGTAGAGGAGCCTTTCGACATCGTCAAGTAACAGGGCATGTGTGCAACTACAAACTTTGTATCCGCCATAGCTACTTTTCTGTAAAGTGAATATGGTGGCTATGGAAAACCTGTAATATACTTGTTGTGCGTTTTTCACTCTTTCCTATTAGTCTGAGGGCTTCTTTCTACTTAGCTGTCAATGATGCACAGAACAACTGCTGCGCCCACAGCTTTTATATAACTGATGCATGAAGATAGTGTGCTCACTAGTCAATGTACAGTGCATCACAGTGGGCCCTACCATGATAAAGAAAGATTGTGTCATTGTGTAAACTAGGAAGGTAGAAACTCTATAAGTTGAAGTGCAGAAGTACAGTTAGGGCTTTAGCCCAAATCTTCAGATTTACATGTAAAACTTTCCTGTGCAATTTTAAAACTGATAGAGGTCATTTATTATTAGAAATTTAGACTGCAAGGCATAGGTCACAGCTTATTAATGTGCACTAGAGATGAGCGAACGTACTCGTCCGAGCTTGATATTCGTGCGAATATTAGGGTGTTCGGGATGCTCGTTACTCTTAACGAGTACCACGCGGTGTTCCGGTTACTTTCACTTTCCTCTGTGAGACGTTAGCGCGCTTTTCTGGCCAATTGAAAGACAGGGAAGGCATTACAACTTCCCCCTGCAACGTTTAAGCCCTATACCACCCCCCTGCTGTGAGTGGCTGGGGAGATAAGGTGTCACCCGAGTATTGAAATCTGCCCTTCCCGCGGCTCGCTACGGATGTATTCTGACATTAGTTCAGGGAAAGTGGTATCGTGTTGGAGCTGCTATAGGGAGAGTGTTAGGTGTATTGTAGGCTTCAAGAACCCCAACGGTCCTTCTAAAGGCCATAAATCGTCTCTATATGCGCTCAGTGGGGCCGGCGGCAGCAGCGCCGACCCCATTGAGAACATATAGAAGACAAATCCTTCTTTTCTGCCACAGCTGTAACAGCTGTAGCAGAGAAGAACGATGTTTGCCCATTGAATTCAATGGAACCAGCAATACAGCAGGTTCCACTGAATGCAATGGGCTGCCGGCGATCGCAGGATGAATTGTCGGGAAGGGGTTAAATATATAACCCCTTCCCTGCAATTCATCCAGAAATGTGATACACTAAAAATATATACCGGCGTATAAGGCGACGGGGCGTATAAGACGACCCCCCAACTGTCACCTTATACGCCGGCAATACAGTGGAGCAAAGAATAAAAAGCATTACTCACTTCTTCAGACGATCTGCGCCGCTCCTGTAGACTGTCACTCCTTCCTGGTGTTCTGCGGTGCTCCTGCAGGCTCTTGCTCCCTCCTGGTTCCCGGCAGAGCATTGCTTTCTCTACGAAAGGCTTTAAATCCACGCCTCCAGAAACACACGTGCCTTCAGCCAATCACAGCCAATGACAGTGATGTCATTGAATTGCTGTGATTGGCTGTGTTTCTGGAGGCAGGGATTTCAAGCCTTTCATAGAGAAAGCTTTAGTCCGTGGACCAGGAGGGAGTGACAGTCTGTAGGAGCGGCGCAGATCGTCTGAAGAAGTAAGTAATGCTTTTTATTCTTTGCTCCACTGTATTGCCGGCGTATAAGGTGACAGTTGGGGGGTTGTCTTATACGCCCCGTCGCCTTATACGCCGGTATATATTTTTAGTGTATCACATTTCTGGATGAATTGCAGGGAAGGGGTTATATATTTAACCCCTTCCCGACCATTCATCCTGCGATCGCCGGCAGCCCATTGCATTCAGTGGAACCTGCTGTATTGCTGGTTCCATTGAATTCAATGGGCTAACATCGTTCTTCTCTGCTACAGCTGTTACAGCTGTGCCAGAGGAGAACGATCGCTGACAGTGCGGGGGGGGGGGGCCCACTCTTGCCGCTATTGTGGCTTAATAGTGGGACCTGTGAACTTGAGATGCAGCCCAACATGTAGCCCCTCGCCTGCCCTATCCGCTTCTGTGTCGTTCCCATCACTTTCTTGAATTGCCCAGATTTTCACACATGAAAACCTTAGCGAACATCGGCGACATACAAAAATGCTCCGGTCGCCCATTGACTTCAATGGGGTTCGTTACTCGAAACGAACCCTCGAGCATTGCGAAAATTTCGTGCCGAGTAACGAGCACCCGAGCATTTTGGTGTTCGCTCATCTCTAATGTGCACCACTAATTGCAAAAAAACCCTTTTGTCAGGACCGGCGGCTCGCGGGGTCTCTGTGCCCCCACCACAGGCCCTGTCACCCAGTCTGCAGCTGTGGGACGCAGGGAAGCCCCGGTTCTGGTAATCTCCCCTGCCTGTCTCCTCGCTGCCGGGTTGCTGTGGACGCTGCGGATGCCGCCCCGCGTCCTCGTCACCGAGATGACCAGGCACGCGTCTGTGGTCTCCGCCTGTCCTGCAGGGCTGGGGGCAGGTTCCCCAGTGCCTTGGTGAGTGCATTCTGCTGCTGTTAGGCTCCCCGCCCCAATCAGCTGCTGGGGCGGTGTATTGCTGCAAGGAGCAAGACTTAGTTCAGATTACGCTTTAAAGAGAGTACGACACTATAAAAGGTTTAACGATAAGAATTTATTAAAACCAAATGATAATTGAGCATAGTGGTGAATAATGGCGGGAGCTCTGACAGCATTTAAACTCCTCTGTGGCTTTTTGCTGGTGCCAGTGTTAGTTAGGTCTCTGCTGCACTCGCGTTTGGATTTGCCTGCCTACCTGTTTTTGACTATTGCTTGATCTAGACTTCGCCCTCGCCTGACCCTTTTGTACCGAGTACCGTCTCGTTGCCGACTCAGACTGTCTGACTCCCCTTTGTGTTCATCTGTTCCAGTGTTTTGTCTGTACTCGGTTCCCATGCCCGCTTCCCTAGAAAGTGTAGGGACCGTTGCTTGGGCCTAGCCCAGGAGGGCAAGCAGGTAGGGACAGGGGTTGCGGGCAGGATTAGTGACTGCCCCCTGCCCGGACCCAGTCCCTGATACCTTTTCATTTGCTATGACATATAATTTTCCACCTGTGTAAGACTGAGCTCTGAGAATCTCACCATTTGCTAGAAGTCCTTATTATAATGTACAGTAGCCTCAGCACTCCTTTTATACAGCTGAACTCGAATAGAAGACAACAAGTGTTGACAGGAACACTTAAGTAGTCAGGACCAGTTTGGATCAGTTTTTTTAAAAATTAAGAACCCTGGCCAACAAACAAAATAGCCCTCTGCCAACCCAACTGCCATTTTCAATTTCCAGTCAATTTTTTTATAGTATTGTCAATATTTATTATTTGCAGCTTACACAAGTAATACTGCCATAGCTCAATATAGTGCCAGATTAATGCCAGAATTAATTAATTCTTCCTTAAAGATCCCACATAAACTACCATAAACTACTATATTTCCTACAAAACACTGGTATTTAATTACCAAATAATAGCACCTTATATGCGAAATAATACTGGGTGGTTTTAATCTTATCTTATGGTTCTTGTTCTAGTGAGTATAATGGAGGAAGGTAGAGCAATGCAAACAAAGACAAAAAGGAGATTGTGAAGAAAATGGACTGAAGCCCTTTGTTTGGAAGGGGCGGAGTTCTTCTTTCTTTTTTTGCATATGATAGGTGTAGCCCACCTCAAGTACTGTCACCCCCTCCTGGGTGGACTTATGAATAATAGATACCAAAAATGTAAAAAAAATTGGGTATTCGGCATGACATGGACATCTATATATAATAGCACAAAGAGGATATTGCTAAGCCTCTCTGTTTATTTATAAGACCAGCCTATTCACTACGCATTTTGAAGTTAGCTGACCACTTCCTCAGTTTTTGCTGGAGACATGCGCCATGACCTGGGTGCTGACGGTTGTTCACAGAGATGTTTGGCTGAGCTTGAAACGCGTATATAAGCAGACTTTATAAATAAACAGAAATTTAGCAATACCCTCTTTGTGCAATTATATATACATGTACCATATTTTTCGCCTTTATACGATGCACCGGATGATAAGACGCACCCCTGTTTTAGAGTGGGAAAATAGGGAAAAATATTTTGAACTCACCCAGGGACAGCGCAGGGGATAGTGCCGGGCGACAGAGCAGCAGAGGTCTAAAACAGCGGAGCTCCATGTCACAGCGGCGCTTCTTCGGCAGGAGGAAGGCAAAAAAGACAATTGGTGGAGGCAGGGAAGCAACAGCAGTTCCCGCCGGCGCTCATCACCAATCAGCGGCATGTATGGATGGCAGTGGGGAAGAGAGAAAACTGGTAAGTGATTGCACATTTGTTTGTGTGATCGCGGGTTTCTTTATGCGACCACGATTTAGTTAGCACGATCACGCAAACAAATGCCAATGCCACGAATTTCAGCACATTGACTTTAAAAAGATGCAGTAACTTTTTTCCCCCTGCTTTGGGAAGAAAAAAAGTGCGTCTTATAAAGCGAAAAATATGGTATGTGTATATATATATATATATATATATATATATATATCCAGGTCACACCTTATACCCAATTTTGTAACCTTTCTGGCATCTATTGTCCTAGTAAATAGGTGCTATAGGCAATCCCCTAGTTTACCACCTCCAAAACCAACTCAGCTAGCAACTTCTCTTTTAGACCATTGACAATTCCCATCGCATCAGTGAAAATGTCTGACATGTCTCTGATATTTAACTTGTTGTCTATAACTGGAAGTATTATTTACAGTAATAAAGTATTTATTTTACAGTAAACATAAAATGTTTCTGGTAATTTGCATAATATTCTTTCAACCAGCCAGGCACATTTTCCATAGTTATTGAGTGACACCATAGTGATATAAAGTGCTTGATTACTGTATTTAACACATAGTGGTTCTTTGCCGGGCACTGCAGCCCATTCCCAATTACCTGGGATGGAACTGAGCTGCAGTACCAAACCACAGTTACTTATATGCATGAGCTGATGTGCCTCTACAAGCAATGAAGGGGCCATAGCCCTCCAAGGAGCACCCCTTCCATTCTGCTGATCATAAGAGTCACGAAGGTTTCATCCTTACAGATCAAACACCATCTTAAGTATAGCCCATCAATGTTTAAGTCCAGAAAAACACTTTTAATCATTGAACTGCAGATTATAGAGATTTACAAATCCAGTAAACATCATACTTTGTCATTTGGTTTATTGGCTTAACCTAGACTTTTCCACTGTTGACAAGAAAAACAATATGTTGAATGCTTAAGGAAAAAACACTTTCGATGCCCCGTAAGACATCTGTATCAGATTGGAATATATGCTCGAACATTATACAAAGGCACGAAGAAAGAAAATTAACATTTTAGCTTGAGATCAAAAAGGGTCTCTTGTGATGACAGTCCATATGGCTACATCAATTAAAATGAAGATGCATCTTTTTAATCTTCTGTGCTCAACAATCATCGTCAAAGTATTCCAATGTTCCTCGGTGGAAGTTAAAGCTTGGGATTTTATGATCCTCTAGATATGGTTTACTAGACTTATGTCGGCTGCGGAGGTATGTTGTGCAAAAGCAGAAGACAAAAAGATGGGCTACGATTTGCTGGGCGGAAGATAGGAAAGTTACCTAGAGCCTATCAGACTCCTCTTTGCAAAGTGTTAAGGGGGAAACTGCTCCGACAAATCCTGTATCTGTTCCTAACAGCTGGAGATAAAGAAGCACGTTTTCTTTTCTGTCAGGGTTAATAAAACAAGCAACTTATTAAATAGCATTTTGGCAAACACAGAGGATAATGAATCCCATGCTATACTTAAAGACTTTTAACAATTAAAAAGATTTATGAACAAAGCTTTGCAACACATGAGTGCCTAAGGATCAAGCCAGCTCCTGTGTAACCGAATACCATGCATCAAAAGTCAGTTTGGAGCATTAAACTGGAGGCTGAAGGAGGCCTGAGGAAGCTATATAATATCTGTGACTAAATGGTTAATTCGGTTTCGTTAGCTTTATTGTAGTATCCTGCAGTACATGTTGTCTTTTCGACAATTGAGTAGAAAATGTCCATGGAACATCTTTTAGTCTCACTACTATACACCAAAAGCAGAAGGGTAGATGTGATGCGCCCCTGATCAATCACACAAGCATATTGTCTGATATGGTCCATTGTCCCTTTGACTGACAAGTCCAGCATCTGGTTTGTCAATCAGGTAATTCATTAACTATTTGCCCAGCTATCAATGACAGGAGGGCTTACACGGACTAAGTAGCACAGATTGGGAGAGGACATCTCATTTATGTTCAACTTGATGCACTCTCATTCATCATTTCAAATGATGAAACGTGTCATCCACAAATGGAAATCAATTTCCTTAGGAAAAAAAATCTAAACCTACCAAATCATCATAGAACAGAACAAAGGTTTTAAGATTTAATTGTAATCTATTACTATACTTGAAAAATCTAATACAATATAGTACACATATTTTATTCTAGGTTTCATTTGGAATTTCTTTTATTGCGACTGTTGGGGGCAATAGCATCCTCTATCTTCCTGTTATCAGGGTATCTAATGGTTCTGATGACTAGTTGCATTAAACATGCATTCATTGCCTGATTACACATGTATGGGATGTCTGCCTTTATATGCCTGTAACGTTATTGCTGTTTTTTTTTTATTTTGTACTAATACTAAAAAAATTCTAAAAATCTGTTAACACATGGATGCGAACAGCGTTAGTGATTATGTAAAAGTATCCCATCCTACGCATTAATTGCATGGCCCTTAGTCACCTATTTTTATTATTCTTCAACCCCATGTTTAAAAGAATTGATACTGCAAAATGATACCCGAAGCTGTCATAGACATGATACTTACTATTACATATGCATGAACTTGTTTTGTAGATAACACTAACATGTTAAGGCCCAGCGGTGTACATCAATATACAGTACAAAAGAGCTCTTCTTATACTAGTATATGTCCATGCAAAATATATTAGATAGTGCAGCATGCTCATCAATCTGCTAGGAATAAGACATTTCAGGACCACTTCTTCAAGGAAAAATAAAAAATCAGCTTCTGACTAGTGTCATAAAGTTTTGTTCAGTTGAACAGCTTAATCCCAGGGATTCTTTGTTGTCTTTTTCTTGGTCTCATCGAAAGCCTGTGCTGGCTATAACAACAGAGTAGCACTATAGACTTCAGAATGAGTATAAGAAATCTACCCCAATTAAATTATCTTATTGTACAATGTTGACTACCATCCTGCAGGATACTAACACACTAAGGGCTCTTAACCACTGGTGATAGACTTTCCTGCGATGCGAGAGTGAGTGAAAACGCATGATTATGAAATCAATGATTTTCAATGATTTCATTCTCATTTGCGATGTCTTTAATCATGGCTCACAGCGCTACGAAAAATCTACGCTATGGCCCATTGCTTTCAATGGGGCTGGAGGCAGACTTATTGAAAACATGGGGAGCACATCCCGCCCCCCTTGTCACGGTGTCATTGAATGACAGCTGAGTGCTGCCTCTGATTGGTCACAGCACTCTAGAAGAGCCCAGCCGCCAGAAGACAGATGAAGACTGACAGGGATTCAAAGAAGAGCCAGATAGCTCTTCTAGGTGAGTTAATTTCTATTTTATTTTATTCTTTTTACAGGTAGGGATGATTTTTGGGGTTGGGCTTATATTTCAAGCCTCGCCCTCTAAAATCATCACTGCAGGGGATGCCTTCATCCCATTGCTTTTAATAGGGTGGCAACAGTGCCGGCCCCAATGAAAGCGAAGGCATAGCATCACAGAACTCTGCCACAGCTGTGACAGCTGTGGCAGAGGATTTCTTCATCCCTGTGGTCCCCGCGGGGATGAAGGAATCCCCTGCCATAGCTGTCACAGCTGTGTCAGGGGAGTGCAATGTACTCCCTATGTTTTCAATGGGGCCAGCGCTACTGCTGCCAGCCCCATTGTAAACAATGGAGGATAGTGCAGAATTTTCTTAGTGCTGTGAGCCTTGAGTGAAGATATTGCAAATGAGAATGAAACCATTAGTTTCATTATCATGCGTTTTCACTCACTCTCGCCTCACAGGAAAGTCTGTCACCAGTGGGTAAGAGCCCTAACAGTGATAGGGTTTGGTAATATTAAAATATACGATTAACTCATTGTTTATTATATTCTTTAAAGTTCTGCTAAATGTGAATTATACATCTCGGCCTTGCACCTACATAGCGTGAAGAATAGGCCAACGAGCACCGCAAGTAGTTGGTGAATGACTGGAGGGATGGACACATTTTTGCACATTCCAATCCATTAATATCTTTGGGAGTTACGAAAACAGCTGTGCTCAGTTGTTTTCATAACTCCAATAAAACCAAATAGAGGGAGCTGTGCATAAGCATAGTTGCCTAACCAATTTTCATCTGGCTAGAAGTGGGGGATGATGGCTAGAAGTGGGGCTCAGTGGCTAATTACATCAGAAGAAACAGGTATGAGGAGGCTTCATTATGAATTTAGGTCCCAGAGACCCATGGGTGTATATAGAAATCATGGGGCCCCTAAGAAGAATTAGAATGGACCCTCCCCCCAAAAAAGAATATTTTTGCAATTTAGTTATTATTATAACCAGGCTTCATTTGACAATTTTTGTCCTCCCTTTTCCCACTCCACAACCCATACTTTCTCCTGCACTCCACAGCATCCCCAAATTCCCCCATGCTCCACAGCTTCAAGATCAAGAACTCTGCCCAACAGAGCTTCACGACAAATGTCAAAGGCTGCGGCTCATTACAGACTTAACATGGCATGCACGGCCCACCCCACCCTCTCAGTACAGTATATGCAGCAGGAGAGGGGGAGAAAGGGGCTGTACTGTCTGTGCACAGACCACTAAGTTGTGCTGCAATGCAGCAGTGTTACATACAACAAGAGTGTGTTGTGTGTGGGGAATTATTGGGGAGGTGGGTCCTCCTGCATACAGGTCCAGTAGTGACTGTGTGGTCTGTGGACATTGTAGGCATGGCACTGCAGAGACCTGCAGAGAAATGTATGCCATATCGTATGGATGGTAATAGCCTTTAACAGAAAATAGCAGGAAGTACAAAGTGTCACTAGGTGATGGCTGATGTTTTTTCCTGCGTGTTCTTTTAAATATTTGAATCTATTCTGTTTATCGCATGTCAACATAATCAATATATTTATCTATTTTATATTCGTACAGTAAACCATCTTGTGGGCTGCATTAGTTTTTGTATTCAATGCACTTGGCACCAATGTAAAATCTGGAACCAATTTGTGCACAAATGTTGTAAAAAACGGGACAAAATTATTATTTTTATCTATTTAATTTTAGATGACAAGACCATTTTAAAACAAAGCTAAAGTAGTAAAGGCAAATAGAATGAAATGAGACAAATAGCATGGTGACCTTCTACATAACTAGGTCCAACTTATTAATATTGCGTAATATTTTCCTCATTTCTTAAAGAAGACGTCACATTGTGATGTGTCACTGCTGCGTATATAAACGTAATGGAAGCTGTCTTAACTGTCTGAAATAAATGGGTATGTGTTAGTGCAGTCCTAAAACTTTAAAATGATTGTATACCAAGGATTAATTGTCAGGTCTGGTTAGTAAATCGAATTCAGTGCTCCCAGGCCTCATTTACACAAGAGCGGATAAACTAGAAGAACAAAAAGAACACATTTAACAAAGTTGTCTTTTTAAAAATGAAATCTTTTAACGATGTGCTGTTAGCATTGTTTTATATGGTGCAACAAAGTTACATCAAGCCTGGAGGCATAACAAATTTTGATATATTCTAGCTCTCTCTGATGGTGCTTATCTCTTTGGTATTTAATTTGCTTCTTGTTATCCATTAGTCATGCTGGTTGCCAACTTCACTTCTATTTTCTATAATGTATTGTTATATTTGTATTGCAAAGGGGTCTAAAATGGAATACAAAGCTAGACACAATAAAGTCTTCTTCAAAGTTCACCTGGTTTCCATTTAAAGTATGGCTTATTTTTTCAGTTGACTGATTGTGCATAAATATTGGTGCATGCTTATAATAATTTTACATAAGTATTTTATATACTGTACCTTGGAATGGTATAAATGTAAATCATTTCTGCCTGCTGTCTATTAAACAAACTTTCTCCATAGAAGTAGAAACTGAAAATACTGAAAAGCTCCTAATTTGTTAGTTTACGTAGTATATTTTAATTTTCCATTACATTTCTAGGTTATCTTGATCTACACAGATTACTAAACACCAGGTAACATCTACTTTAACAGTGGCCATAGAAGCTGTCATCCTGCTTTTCAGAGGTCAACCCTTTTATGAAGTTACATTGATCTCTCATTTTTTTTCTGTTGTACTGTCTGTACAAATATCAAACATCGTTCTGGCAGTTCTGGCGTTCTCAATATGAGCTTGGATGACCAGGAAAAACAGTGGTATTGGCAGCTCACATTTAGTAAAACACTCTTTACATTAGGCCTCGTTCGATGAGCGCTGTTTTAGCGCAGTATAGGTGCACGAAAAAATCGTGCCTATACTGCACTAAAAATCACGTGAATAGGCAGCTGCATTTTAAAAAGTGCAACTGCTCCAGGAGCAGAGAGAGACGAAGACCAACAGGGCTTCGGGATTTCCCCATAACAGGGAGAGAGAGAGAGAGAGTGGGGCTATGACGGATTAACCCATAGCCCCGCTCGCTCTCCCTGCTATGGGTTAAGCCCCCATAGCTCTGCTCTCTCTTCCTGCTATGGGAGATTAATAGAGATGAGCGAACGTACTCGTCCGAGCTTGATATTCGTGTGAATATTAGGGTGTTCGGGATGCTCGTTACTCGTAACGAGTACCACGCGGTGTTCCGGTTACTTTCAGTTTCCTCTCTGAGACGTTAGCGCGCTTTTCTGGCCAATTGAAAGACAGGGAAGGCATTACAACTTCCCCCTGTGACGTTCAAGCCCTATACCACCCCCCTGCTGTGAGTGGCTGGGGAGATCTGATGTCACCCGAGTATAAAAATCGGCCCCTCCCGCGGCTCGGCTCAGATGCCTTGTGAGTTAGCTGAGGGACAGTGGTATCGTGCTGGAGCTGTTGTAGGGAGAGCGTTAGGAGTTAGTGTAGGCTTCAAGAACCCCAACGGTCCTTCTCAGGGCCACATCTAATAGTGTGCAGTACTGTGTTAGCACTGTATTTTTTTTTTTTTTTCAAAATTGGATCTGCAGAGCATTGCGCCCTGCAATAGGGACAGAAGTGGTGGTTAGGCAGGGAGAGTGTTAGCAGTGAGTGTAGGCTTCAAGAACCCCAACGGTCCTTTCTAGGGCCACATCTATCCGTGTGCAGTACTGTCCAGGCTGCTGTTAGCAGTGTTGCATTTTTTTTTTTTTCTCAAAACCGGCTGTGCAGAGCATTGCACCCGGCATTAATACTACAGGGATAGAATTGTGTAGGCAGGGCCAGAAGACATACATTATTCATTGAATACACGCAGTGTGGCTTGTCCTTTGAAAAACAAGGGAAAAAATTCTATTTCGCCTGCCTCTGACAGTCCTCAGGGCTCTGGGTACGTGTGTGCAGAACGTTTAAAAAAAATCAGACGCAGCCAGCTACGTTTTACTGCAGGCTTGCGCCAATTTTTTTCCTGCATGGGAAATCCCTGATCTGCTGGAGCCAATAACTTTGCATCACTGCAGTTCTCTGACACATTTGCAGGGCCACAACACAGTTATTAAACTTAGTAGTATTCATTGAATACACGCAGTGTGGCTTGTCCTTTGAAAAACAAGGAAAAAATTCTATTTTGGCTGCAGGCTTGCGCCACTTTCTTTCCTGCCTGGGAAATCAAATCACTGGTAATACACCATGCTGAGGGGTAGGGGTAGGCCTATAGGACGTGGACGCGGGCGAGGACGCGGAGGCCCAAGTCAGGGTGTGGGCACAGGCCGAGCCAGTGTGGTGGCCAGGGGTAGAGGCAGGGCCAGACCGAATAATCCACCAACTGTTTCCCAAAGCGCCCCCTCGCGCCATGCCACCCTGCACAGGTCAAGGTGCTCTACGGTGTGGCAGTTTTTCACAGAGACGCCTGACGACCGACGAACAGTGGTGTGCAACCTTTGTCGCGCCAAGATCAGCTGGGGAGGCACCACCAACAGCATGCGCAGGCATATGATGGCCAAGCACCCCACAAGGTGGGACGATGCCCGTTCACCGCCTCCGGTTTGCACCACTGCCTCTCCCCCTGTGCCCCAACCTGCCACTGAGATCCAACCCCCCTCTGAGGACACAGGCACTACCGTCTCCTGGCCTGCACCCACACCCTCACCTCCGCTGTCCTCGGCCCCATCCAGCAATGTCTCTCAGCGTAGCGTCCAGACGTCGCTAGCGCCACAGTTTGAGCGCAAGCGCAAGTACGACGCCACGCACCCGCACGCTCAAGCGTTAAACGTGCACATTGCAAAATTGATCAGCCTAGAGATGCTGCCGTATAGGCTTGTGGAAACGGAGGCTTTCAAAAGCATAATGGCGGCGGCGGCCCCGCGCTACTCAGTTCCCAGTCGCCACTACTTTTCCCGATGTGCCGTCCCAGGCCTGCACGACCACGTCTCACGCAACATTGTACGCGCCCTCACCAACGCGGTTACTGCCAAGGTCCACTTAACAACAGACACGTGGACAAGCACAGGCGGGCAGGGCCACTATATCTCCCTGACGGCACATTGGGTGAATTTAGTGGAGGCTGGGACAGAGTCAGAGCCTGGGACCGCTCACGTCCTACCCACCCCCAGAATTGCGGGCCACAGCTCGGTGGTGGTATCTGCGGCGGTGTATGCTTCCTCCACTAAAGCACCTTCCTCCTCCTCCTCCTCCAACGCAACCTCTGTCTCGCAATCAAGATGTGTCAGCAGCACGTCGCCAGCAGTCGGTGTAACGCGGCGTGGCAGCACAGCGGTGGGCAAGCGTCAGCAGGCCGTGCTGAAGCTACTCAGCTTAGGAGAGAAGAGGCACACGGCCCACGAACTGCTGCAGGGTCTGACAGAGCAGACCGACCGCTGGCTTGCGCCGCTGAGCCTCCAACCGGGCATGGTCGTGTGTGACAACGGCCGTAAGCTGGTGGCGGCTCTGCAGCTCGGCAGCCTCACGCACGTGCCATGCCTGGCCCATGTGTTTAATTTGGTGGGTCAGCGCTTTCTGAAAAGCTACCCACACTTGTCATACCTGCTCAGAAAGGTGCGCCAGCTCTGCGCACATTTCCGCAAATCCCACACGCACGCTGCCACCCTGTGGACACTGCAACATCGGTTTAATCTGCCAGTGCACCGACTGCTGTGCGACGTGCCCACACAGTGGAACTCTACGCTCCACATGTTGGCCAGACTCTATGAGCAGCGTAGAGCTATAGTGGAATACCAACTCCAACTTGCGCGGCGCAGTGTGAGTCAGCCTCCTCAATTATTTACAGAAGAGTGGCCCTGGTTGGCAGCCATCTGCCAGGTCCTTGGAAAATTTGAGGAGTCTACCCAGGTGGTGAGCGGCGATGCTGCAATCATTAGCGTCACCATTCCTCTGCTATGCATCTTGAGAAGTTCCCTGCAAAGCATAAAGGCAGACGCTTTGCGCTCGGAAACAGAGCCGGGGGAAGACAGTATGTCGCTGGATAGTCAGAGCACCCTCCTGTCTATATCTCAGCGCGTTCAGGAGGAGGAGGAGGAGCATGAGGAGGATGAGGAGGAGGGGGAAGAGACAGCTTGGCCCACTGCTGACGGTAACCATGCTGCTTGCCTGTCATCCTTTCAGCGTGTATGGCCTGAGGAGGAGGAAGAGGAGGAGGAGGAGGATCCTGAAAGTGATCTTCCTAGTGAAGACAGCCATGTGTTGCGTACAGGTACCCTGGCACACATGGCTGACTTCATGTTAGGATGCCTTTCTCGTGACCCTCGCGTTACACGCATTCTGGCCACTACGGATTACTGGGTGTACACACTGCTCGACCCACGGTATAAGGAGAGCCTTTGCACTCTCATTCCCGAAGAGGAAAGGGGTTCGAGAATGATGCAATACCACAGGGCGCTGGTGGACAAACTGATGGTAAACTTCCCATCCGACAGCGCTAGTGGCAGAAGGCGCAGTTCCGAGGGCCAGGTAGCAGGGGAGGCGCAGAGATCATGCAGCATGTACAGCGCAGGCAGGCGAACATTCTCCTAGGCCTTTGCCAGCTTTATGGCTCCCCAGCAAGACTGTGTCACGGCTCCCCAGTCACGGCTGAGTCGGCGGGAGCACTGTAAAAGGATGGTGAGGGAGTACGTAGCCGATCGCACGACCGTCCTCCGTGACGCCTCTGCCCCCTACAACTACTGGGTGTCGAAGCTGGACACGTGGCCTGAACTCGCGCTGTATGCCCTGGAGGTGCTTGCTTGTCCTGCGGCTAGCGTCTTGTCAGAGAGTGTGTTTAGTGTGGCTGGGGGAATCATCACGGATAAGCGTACCCACCTGTCAACCGACAGTGCCGACAGGCTTACACTCATCAAGATGAACAAAGCCTGGATTTCCCCAGACTTCTCTTCTGCACCAGCGGACAGCAGCGATACCTAAGCAATACGTATTATGCACCCGCGGATGGAAGCATCGTTCTCTCTCACCATCCAAAACGGGGACATTTCTGCTTCATCAATCTGTGTATAATATTCCTCCTCCTCCTCCTCCTGCTCCTCCTCCTGAAACCTCATGTAATCACGCCGAACGGGCAATTTTTCTTAGGGCCACAAGGCTCACTCATATAATTTTTCTAAACAATTTTTATACGTTTCAATGCTCTTAAAAGCGCTGAAACTTTAACTTGAACCAATTTTTCGTTAAACTGGGCTGCCTCCAGGCCTAGTTACCACTTAAGCCACATTAACCAAAGCGATTAATAGGTTTCACCTGCCCTCTTGGTTGGCCATGGCCAATTTTTTGGATGTACATTAGTACTGTTGATACAGCAATTTTTGTGGCCCCTCGCCTACAGTGTAATCATAGCAATTTCTATGTTCTTCGCCTGCACTCATGGTACAGAAAGGTATGTGGGGTTGGCCTACACTTTAGCTACATAAATGTAACTTGTGCCTTGTCTATACTGCAGCTACTGAAATGGAACGAAGACTGCGCTCCCACTATACTGCTGCTTCGGAATTGTTACTGGGGCCTGTCTTGAGTGCTACTATTACTGAAATGGAACGCATACTGTGCTCCCCCTATAATGCTGGTAGTGATATGTTAGTGGGGCCTGTCCTAATGCTACGGCTGAAATGTTACTAATTATGGGCTCTGCCTATACCGCTGCTAATGGTATGTCTCTGGGGTGTGGAAACAGAGGCTTCCCAAAGACATGATGGCAGCGAGGCCATTTCCCACCAACGCTGTTACTGTTAAGGTGCATATAACCACGGACACGTGGAGAGGACACGTAGTGCCTCAAAAACATCCCCCGCCACAGCCCACTTAATCCTGGCCGCATTCCGAAAACCAACAAAATAAAACCGCGCTACTAGGTCCGCAGTCACCAACACATTACCACCAACACGGTTACTGTTAAGGTACATATTACCAGTCTGACTGGGGCATGCAGTGTGGCCCGAAGCCCACCTGCATTAAGCACGACATTACTACCTCAGCTGTGTTGGGCAATGCAATGGGATATTTCTATGTACCGCCGGTGGCTTCCTGGCACCCACCCATGCTGTGGGTCCACAGGGAATTATAAATGCATCTGTTTCCACTTGTAAAGAACCCCAGTCTGACTGGGGCATGCAGTGTGGGCCGAAGCCCACCTGCATTAAGCACGACATTACTACCTCAGCTGTGTTGGGCAATGCAATGGGATATTTTTGTGTATCGTCGGTGGGTTCCAGGGAGCCACCCATGCTGTCGGTCGACAGGGACTTCACAATATGGAGTTGTACCTGCCTGTGTCTATGAATTAAAAAGCCCGGTCTGACTGGGGCATGCAGAGACACCTTGACAGAATGAATAGTGTGTGGCACATAGGTTCCCCATTGCTATGCCCACGTGTGCAGCTCCTGATGGAGGTGGCACAGGATTCTATTTCTCATTGCTTCTGTACAGCATTGTGGGCTATCGCCCCGCCCCTTTTAAAGAGGGTCGCTGCCTAGCCGTGCCAACCCTCTGCAGTGTGTGCCTGCGGTTCCTCGTCATGGCAGACGCACTTCTAAATAGACATGAGGGTGGTGTGGCATGAGGGCAGCTGAAGGCTGCGCAGGGACACTTTGGTGTGCGCTGTGGGGGGGAGGGGGGGGCGGTTGGGCAGCATGTAACCCAGGAGAAGTGGCAGTGGAGTGTCATGCAGGCAGTGATTGTGCTTTGTTGGAGGTAGTGTGGTGCTTAGCAAAGGTATGCCATGCTAATGAGGGCTTTTCAGAAGTAAAAGTTTTTGGAAGGGGGGGGCCCCACTCTTGCCGCTATTGTGGCTTAATAGTGGGACCTGGGAACTTGAGATGCAGCCCAACATGTAGCCCCTCGCCTGCCCTATCCGTTGCTGTGTCGTTCCCATTACTTTCTTGAATTGCCCAGATTTTCACACAAGGAAACCTTAGCGAGCATCGGCGAAATACAAAAATGCTCGGGTCGCCCATTGACTTCAATGGGGTTCGTTACTCGAAACGAACCCTCGAGCATCGCGAAAAGTTCGTCCCGAGTAACGAGCACCCGAGCATTTTGGTGCTCGCTCATCTCTAGTTAGGTCCTATCTTTTCTCGCAGCACGGACCTTAGATGTGGGCATTGTAGTAACGCACGTCTTATCTTTGATTGGTGCGAGTATTTAGCACGTCTAAAATTCCTTGATGTGAATGCTTCTATAGGAAACCATTAGTTTTTATAGAAGCGCTCTTTTCATGTGCCTCTAATGTGCGAAAACTGCACTCGTGTGAACGAGGCCTAAAATGGATTTTCCAGTTGTAAACTAGAGATGGCCTGTCCTCAAGATAAGTCATCAATAGTAGATTGGCAGAGGTCTGTCACCAGGGATGCCCACCAATCAGGTGTTCTCTGAGTCGATGCACTCGTGTACTGAGCTGATTTCTGCAGGATGCTCCAGACTGAGCGAAGAGTCATTCGGCACAGACCAGGAGAAGACAATCAGATGAAACTTTAAAAGATTTGTCTTTTCCTGGTCTGTGCTGAATGAATCTGTGTTTTTTGTTATCCCACCTGTGGAATACAGAGAATCTGAAGCCAGCAGCTGCCCATAAATTAGGTGCATTGGGTGTTGTGTACGTGTAAGGGGTGGAATGCAGGTAATGTTAGGATGGCATGGGGGTAAGCAGGCAGAGGCATTATAGGTGCAGCACAAATCAAGAACATGGTATTAACAGTTTCATTTCCTATTTGAATGTTGGAAACATATGTCACGGTACAGTCCCAAACACTGTTCTCAATAAGCTGAGCAATCTGGAACTGAACTTTGCAGACAGGTAGAGCTGTTATTGGGCTATTTGGACTCTTTCCTTTCCAGAGTGCACAACCTAGCCAAAACACTGGCCCCAAGCATTATAACTCAAATCACACATGAGCCCAGCACCCACCCCAGAAAAGAAACAAACTATAGGACTTTAAGCAGTCTCTCACCACTTTACAAACTCAGCAATACCATATCTGGAAACTAGCTCTTGGGTCACACTCAACAGAGCACAATGGTTAACAATTAGAGATGAGCGAGCACCAAAATGCTTGGGTGCTCGTTACTCGGGACGAAATTTTCGCGATGCTCGAGGGTTCGTTTCTAGTAACGAACCCTATTGAAGTCAATGGGCGACCCGAGCATTTTTGTATATCGCCGATGCTCGCTAAGGTTTCCATTTGTGAAAATCTGGGCAATTCAAGAAAGTGATGGGAACGACACAGCAACGGATAGGGCAGGCGAGGGGCTACATGTTGGGCTGCATCTCAAGTTCTCAGGTCCCACTATTAAGCCACAATAGCGGCAAGAGGGCCCCCCCCCTCCCAACAATTTTTACTTCTGAAAAGCCCTCATTAGCAATGCATACCTTAGCTAAGCACCACACTACCAACAAAGCACAATCACTGCCTGCATGACACTCCGCTGCCACTTCTCCTGGGTTACATGCTGCCCAACCCCCCCCCCCTCCCCTCCTGCACGACCCAGTGTCCACAGCGCACACCAAATTGTCCCTGCGCAGCCTTCAGCTGCCCTCATGCCACACCACCCTCATGTCTATTTATAAGTGCGTCTGCCATGAGGAGGAACCGCAGGCACACACTGCAGAGGGTTGGCATGGCTAGGCAGCGACCCTCTTTAAAAGGGGCAGGGCGATAGCCCACAATGCTGTACAGAAGCAATGAGAAATCCAATCCTGTGCCACCTCCATCAGGAGCTGCACACGTGGGCATAGCAATGGGGAACCTATGTGCCACACACTATTCATTCTGTCAAGGTGTCTGCATGCCCCAGTCAGACCGCGGTTTTTTATAAATAGTCACAGGCAGGTACAACTCCGCAATGGGAATTCCGTGTGCACCCACAACATGGGTGGCTCCCAGGAAGCCACCGGCGGTACATAAATATATCCCATTGCATTGCCCATCACAGCTGAGGTAATGTCATGTTAAATGCAGGTGGGCTTCGGCCCACACTGCATGCCCCAGTCAGACTGGGGTTCTTTAGAAGTGGACACATGCAGTTACAACTCCGTGTGGACCGACAGCATGGGTGGGTGCCAGGAAGCCACTGGCGGTACATAAATATATCCCATTGCAGTGCCCAGCACAGCTGAGGTAATGTCATGTTTAATGCAGGTGGGCTTCGGCCCACACTGCATGCCCCAGTCAGACTGGGGTTCTTTAGAAGTGGACACATGCAGTTACAACTCCGTGTGGACCAACAGCATGGGAGGGTGCCAGGAAGCCACCGGCGGTACATAAATATATCCCATTGCAGTGCCCAGCACAGCTGAGGTAATGTCATATTTAATGCAGGTGGGCTTCGGCCCACACTGCATGCCCCAGTCAGACTGGGGTTCTTTAGAAGTGGACACATGCAGTTACAACTCCGTGTGGACCGACAGCATGGGTGGGTGCCAGGAAGCCACCGGCGGTACATAAATATATCCCATTGCATTGCCCATCACAGCTGAGGTAATGTCATGTTAAATGCACGTGGGCTTCGGCCCACACTGCATGCCCCAGTCAGACTGGGGTTCTTTAGAAGTGGACACATACAGTTACAACTCCGTGTGGACCGACAGCATGGGTGGCTCCCTGGAACCCACCGGCGGTACATAAATATATCCCATTGCATTGCCCATCACAGCTGAGGTAATGTCATGTTTAATGCAGGTGGGCTTCGGCCCACACTGCATGCCCCAGTCAGACTGGGGTTCTTTAGAAGTGGACACATGCAGTTACAACTCCGTGTGGACCGACAGCATGGGTGGCTCCCTGGAACCCACCGGCGGTACATAAATATATCCCATTGCATTGCCCATCACAGCTGAGGTAATGTCGTGCTTAATGCAGGTGGGCTTCGGCCCACACTGCATACCCCAGTCAGACTGGGGTTCTTTAGAAGTGGACACATGCAGTTACAACTCCGTGTGGACCGACAGCATGGGTGGGTGCCAGAAAGCCACCGGCGGTACATAAATATATCCCATTGCAGTGCCCAACACAGCTGATGTAACATCAGCTGTAATGCAGGTGGGCTAAAAATTAATTGGATTACACTGTAGGCGAGGGCCCCCAAAAATTGGTGTACCAACAGTACTAATGTACCTCAGAAAAATTGCCCATGCCCAACCAAGAGGGCAGGTGAAACCCATTAATCGCTTTGGTTAATGTCGCTTAATTGGTAACTAGGCCTGGAGGCAGCCCAGTTAAAATAAAAATTGGTTGAGGTGAAAGTTTCAACGCTTTAATGAGCATTGAAACGTATAAAAATTGTTTAGAAAAATTATATGACTGAGCCTTGTGGGCCTAAGAAAAATTGCCCGTTCGGCGTGATTATGTGAGGTTTCAGGAGGAGGAGCAGGAGGAGGAGGAGGAATATTATACACAGATTGATGAAGCAAAAAGGTCCCCGTTTTGGATGGTGCCTGATCTCTGCGCCTCCCCTGCTACCTGACCCTCGGAACTGCGCCTTCGGCCACTAGCGCTGTCGGATGGGAAGTTTACCATCAGTTTGTCCACCACCGCCCTGTGGTATAGCATCATTCTGGAACCCCTTTCCTCTTCGGGAATGAGAGTGGAAAGGTTCTCCTTATACGTGGGTCGAGCAGTGTGTACACCCAGTAATCTGTAGTGGACAGAATGCGTGTAACGCGAGGGTCACGAGAAAGGCATCCTAACATGAAGTCAGCCATGTGTGCCAGGGTACCTGTACGCAACACATGGCTGTCCTCACTAGGAAGATCACTTTCAGGATCCTCCTCCTCCTCCTCCTCCTCCTCCTCCTCCTCCTCTGGCCATACACGCTGAAAGGATGACAGGCAAGCAGCATGTGTACCCTCAGCAGTGGGCCAAGCTGTCTCTTCCCCCTCCTCCTCATGCTCCTCCCCCTCCTCCTCCTCCTCTGGCCATACACGCTGAAAGGATGACAGGCAAGCAGCATGTGTACCCTCAGCAGTGGGCCAAGCTGTCTCTTCCCCCTCCTCCTCATGCTCCTCCCCCTCCTCCTCCTCAACGCGCTGAGATATAGACATGAGGGTGCTCTGACTATCCAGCGACATACTGTCTTCCCACGCCTCCGTTTCCGAGTGCAAAGCGTCTGCCTTTATGCTTTGCAGGGAACTTCTCAAGAGGCATAGCAGAGGAATGGTGATGCTAATGATTGCAGCATCCCCGCTCAGCATCTGGGTAGACTCCTCAAAGTTTCCAAGGACCTGGCAGATGTCTGCCAACCAGGCCCACTCTTCTGTAAAGAATTGAGGAGGCTGACTCCCACTATGCCGCCCATGTTGGAGTTGGTATTCCACAATAGCTCTACGCTGCTCATAGAGCCTGGCCAACATGTGGAGCCTAGAGTTCCACCATGTGGGCACGTCGCACAGCAATCGGTGCACTGGCAGATTAAACCGATGTTGCAGGGTCCGCAGGGTGGCAGCGTCCGTCTTGGAGTTGCGGAAATGTGCGCTGACCCGGCGCACCTTTCTGAGCAGGTATGACAAGTGTGGGTAGCTTTTCAGAAAGCTCTGAACCACCAAATTAGAGACATGGGCCAGGCTGCCAAGCTGCAGAGCCTCCACCAGATTACGGCCGTTGTCACACACGACCATGCCTGGTTGGAGGCTCAGCGGCGCAAGCCAGCGGTCGGTCTGCTCTGTCAGACCCTGCAGCAGTTCGTG
The DNA here is from genome assembly GCF_035609145.1 of Eleutherodactylus coqui. Lineage (NCBI taxonomy): Eukaryota > Metazoa > Chordata > Amphibia > Anura > Eleutherodactylidae > Eleutherodactylus > Eleutherodactylus coqui. The sequence goes on along the minus strand of NC_089845.1, from coordinate 61,277,319 downwards.
GGCCACGTGCCTCTTCTCTCCTAAGCTGAGTAGTTTCAGCACGGCCTGCTGACGCTTGCCCAACGCTGTGCTGCCGTGCCGCGTGACACCGACTGCTGGTGACGTGCTGCTGCTGACACATCTTGATTGCGAGACAGAGGTTGCGGAGGAGGAGGAGGAGGGTGGTTTAGTGGAGGAAGCATACACCGCCGCAGATACCACCACCGAGCTGGGGCACGCAATTCGGGGGGTGGGTAGGACGTGAGCGGTCCCAGGCTCTGACTCTGTCCCAGCCTCCACTAAATTCACCCAATGTGCCGTCAGGGAGATATAGTGGCCCTGCCCGCCTGTGCTTGTCCACGTGTCTGTTGTTAAGTGGACCTTGGCAGTAACCGCGTTGGTGAGGGTGCGTACAATGTTGCGGGAGACGTGGTCGTGCAGGGCTGGGACGGCACATCGGGAAAAGTAGTGGAAACTGGGAACCGAGTAGCGCGGGGCCGCCGCTGCCATCATGTTTTTGAAAGCCTCCGTTTCCACAAGCCTATATGGCAGCATCTCCAGGCTGATAAATTTGGCAATGTGCACGTTTAACGCTTGAGCGTGCGGGTGCGTGGCGGCGTACTTGCGCTTGCGCTCAAACAGTGGCGCTAGCGACGCCTGGACGCTGCGCTGAGAGACATTGCTGGATGGGGCCGAGGACAGCGGAGGTGAGGGTGTGGGTGCAGGCCAGGAGACGGTAGTGCCTGTGTCCTCAGAGGGGGGTTGGATCTCAGTGGCAGGTTGGGGCACAGGGGGAGATGCAGTGGTGCAAACTGGAGGCGGTGAACGGCCTTCGTCCCACCTTGTGGGGTGCTTGGCCATCATATGCCTGCGCATGCTGGTGGTGGTGGCTCCCCAGCTGATCTTGGCGCGACAAAGGTTGCACACCACTGTTCGTCGGTCGTCAGGCGTCTCTGTGAAAAACTGCCACACCGTAGAGCACCTTGACCTCTGCAGGGTGGCATGGCGCGAGGGGACGCTTTGGGAAACAGTTGGTGGATTATTCGGTCTGGCCCTGCCTCTACCCCTGGCCACCGCACTGGCTCAGCCTGTGCCCACACCCTGACTTGGGCCTCCGCGTCCTCGCCCGCGTCCACGTCCTATAGGCCTATAGGCCTACCCCTCAGCATGGTGTATTACCAGTAGTGCAGAAACAGAACGCTGTAATTAAATGTGCCGCTTATTGGCCTGTGTTTGGAGGCTGACTTCGCTTATGGAACGCCAGGAAATAATTTTGCGCAAGCCTGCTGTAACACTTAGCTGGCTGCGTATGAATTAGGAGGACAACTACACCCAGCACAGACCCAGTACACTGAGGACAGTCACAGGCAGCCCAAATAGATTTTTTTCCCCAAATGTTTTTGGAAAGGCCCACTGCCTATATACACTGTATATGTCTTCTCTCTCTGCGTCACCACTACTGGCCCTGGAGTATGTCAAATAACTGTAGACTGTTGCACTGTGGACTGGAATACAGCGGTGATTTAACAGCCAACACAGAGCCAGGAAATAATTTTGCGCAAGCCTGCTGTAACACTTAGCTGGCTGCGTATGAATTAGGAGGACAACTACACCCAGCACAGACCCAGAACACTGAGGACAGTCACAGGCAGCCCAAATAGATTTTTCTCCCCAAATGTTTTGCAAAGGCCCACTGCCTATATTCAATAAATATGTCTTCTGTCCCTGCCTCACAATATATGTCTTCTGTCCCTGCCTCACAATATATGTCTTCTGTCTCTGCCTAACCACCACTTCTGGCCCTGGAGTATGAATAATTACTGCAAGGCGCAATGCTCTGCACGGCCGATATACAAAAAAAAAAAAATGTGCAACACTGCAAAAAGCAGCCTCCACAGTACTGCACATGGTTGGATGTGGCCCTAAGAAGGACCGTTGGGGTTCTTGAAGCCTAATGTACTCCTAACACTCTCCCTATAGCAGCTCCGGCACCAACAGCACTTTCCCTCCTCTATGTCAGAACGCATCTGTGGCGAGCCGCGGGAGGGGCCGATTTTTATACTCGGGTGACACCTGATCTCCCCAGCCACTCACTGCAGGGGGGTGGTATAGGGCTTGAACGTCGCAGGGGGAAGTTGTAATGCCTTCCCTGTCTTTCAATTGGCCAGAAAAGCGCGCTAACGTCTCAGAGATGAAAGTGAAAGTAACTTGAACATCGCGTGGTACTCGTCACGAGTAACGAGCATCTCGAACACGCTAATACTCGAACGAGTATCAAGCTCGGACGAGTACGTTCGCTCATCTCTACTGTTTACTTTTTTAAGGCCCATTTACACACAATGGTTATCTCTCAAAATTCGCTCAAAAGCCATCATTTGAGCGATAATCGTTGGGTGTAAATGCTTCCATCTTTCTCTCTTCGGCTGAACAATGATTTTTAGGTGAGCATAAAACCTTCAGCCAGAGAGAAGATAAAACAGATAATATGCTGTGTTTGCTGTCCATGGTGCTGTATTCTCCACAGGAGCTGTGCATTACATTTTATTTAGCAGAAAGCCCATGGCAGCCCATTGCAGAACAAAGGAGCTTAATGCAGAAAACAGACTGCCTGCTGTTCTCTGCATACAGCTCCTGGAGGCTCGTTTACATACAAATGAAGGTAATGAGCTGCTAATGAACATTCTTTTGAACGATTATCTTCGAGTGTAAATGGACCTTTACTGTGATAGAGGGAAATGCACTTTGTAAATTATAATTAGATCTTTGTCTCTTCAGCTATCCACTCATTATAGTAGTTGGGGGTCCCTAGTGACACATTTTCTTTAAATACTGCAAGTTGTAAAGTACAGTAGAACTACCATGGATTGGACTTGTTTTTCCAGTACATGCCACAGATGCTCAATTTGAATGAGATCTGGGAAATATGAAGGCCAAGTCACTACCTTTAAATTTTCATCATGCTCCTCATATCATTTCTAAAATTTTTGCAATGTCCCTTATCCTGCTGAAAATGGCTACTGCAATTATCGAATAGAATTTCCTAAATGGGCGTACTAGGTCAGTAGTAGAGATGAGTGAACGTACTCGGTAAGGGCGATTTCGCAATCGAGCACCGCGATTTTCGAGTACTTCACTACTCGGGTGAAAAGTACTTGGGTGCGCTGTGGGTGAGCGGGGGGGGGGAGGGGTGCAGCAGGGAGTGGGGGGGGAGAGGGAGAGAGAGAGGGCTCCCCCCTGTTCCCCGCTGCTACCCCCCACTCCCCTCTGCAACCCTCCGCCCCACAGCGCACCCGAGTACTTTTCACCCAAGTAGTAAAGTACTCGAAAATCGCGGTGCTCGATTGCGAAATCGCCCTTACCGAGTACGTTCGCTCATCTCTAGTCAGTAGCAATATTTACGTAGTGATGTAGTAGCAAGTTTTAAACCAACCATAATGTAGTACACCAAAGCTACTTGTAGTGGGTGATCATTCACAGTGAATAAGAATGGTCATGCTGTGCTGCAATAATTGTAACATCCCAGTTTAAATTTTCATTATCTATAGGTGGTTTGTGTCAAAGTCATACTTTTATGAATGTGAGGACCCTAGATTTACTTCCCATAGTACATCCTACTGCTTGGTTTTGTTTCTTCTTCGGGTAAGCAGGGCACAAGCGTCTAGCTGTCAACATGATGGAAAACAAAACATAATTTATCAGATCATTCTTCTATTGCTCCATGGTCACATTCTGATGCTCATGTTTTCCTAGTAGGTATTTTCAACATTGAAAATGGTCAGCATGGGTATTCAGACCCATAAAAAGGGAGCTGCCATGCACTGTGTGTTCCAACATTCTTTCATCATCACTAGCATTCATTTATTAAGCAATTTGTGCTACAGTACCTGAACTGTGAGATCTCAGAGATAGGTTAGTCTTTGCTTTCAAAGTGAATCAATGAGCCTTGGGTGCCCATGACCCTGTCATTAGTTCATAGGTTGTCCTTTCTTGGTTTACTTTTGGTAAGTACCAACCACTGCATATTTGAAAGACCCCACAACACTTATCATTTTGGAGATGCTTTAAACTAAGCATCCAGCTATCACAATTGGATCCTATCAAAGATGTTTAGATCCTTATTAGAGATGAGCGAGCGTACTCGCTAAGGCAAATTACTCAAGCGAGTATTGCCATTTTCAAGTACATGCCCGCTCGTCTCAAAAGATTCAGGGGCTGGCGGGAGTGAACGGTGAGTTGCAGGAGTGAGCATGGGGGAGGGGGGGGGGGGGGAGAGAGAGCGATCTCCCCCACCGTTCCCCCTGCTTTCCCCCACCGACTGACATATCAATAAAGAGAAATACATATCCGTAGAACAGATCTTCAAATCGACCAAACACAAAAAAGTGTTAAAAGGAGAGTAAGACTAGGCACAGCTAGTATGCAGGTAAGTATTACACAGCTCTGAAATAACCGAGTATCAACACAGCTGGGTATAAATGGTCAATCTAGGTTCTTTAAAGTGTGCGGTCATGGGATACAGAATGGACTGAACACCAGTTTTGGATTAAAACTGAGGTAAATCAATCAGTTGAGATTAATGAGAGTATCTATGGGTGTGAAAATAACAACTTGCCCAATATCCCCAATATCCCATTGCGGGGCATCCTTTGTAGGAAAGCGGGAGAAGCAATGAACAAAGAAATAGGAGAGAAAGGAAAGAAGAAGCAGCAGTTCAAAGGAAAGAAGGAAAAGGTATAGGGAAACAGGGGAGACGTAAAAGGCTCAGGACCTGCCCACGAAGCATGGGACAGACAAATGATTAGATGGCAACTAGGGTCAAACCAAAAGGATGTATATATCTACCTGTTAGATGAGCTGCCCAGGACTAAGATAGTCAACCCAAGGGGACTAAATCTTCATGAATTTCTCCAGTTAATTTAACAATATAGCACTTAATAACCATGTACCACGACATGTGTCCTCTTGACCTCGGAAAAGTCAAGCAAGAGTTTCCATTAGGAAGCAGGATAGGTTTGTTTTACAGTTAAGAAAAGGAACAATATAAGGGTATGAGAGCAACGAGATATAGAAGGGATTTTTCTGTGTAACAAGGCCTCACACGGCTTCTTCATTAAATTGTAGCCAGTGAGAGTGAGGAAGAGAAAATATACATATGTCCAAAGCCTGCGTACCTTGGGGCAGAGCCACCAAATGTGATACATATTCCCCATTGCCTGGCATCCTTGAAAGCAATAAGAAGAGTAGCCTGGGACTATCTTAGCTATATGAGCTGGAGTCAAATACTATCTCGAACCAACGGTATGTCAGTTACTGTTAATCTACTAGTAACCAGTTCAATACTAGTATCATAAGAAAATCAGATATTCTGCAGCAGAATTTGCATTTGCTATTTTTAATAAAATGCATAAAAATGCAGAATTGAGCCAAATCAAAATATGAATTATAAAGAAAACTAATATAGTTAACAATTTTATTAATTAAAGGCTATGCAATAATAATTTTTGACTTATTTGCAGAAATGAAGATTTCTGCGGTTTTGCTGATCTGTGAGCTATTACTTAATTTCCATCTGGTAAAACCATATGTTCTTAAGCATAACAAGTAATAAAAATATTTGTGCTTCTTTAAACATGCTTCATTTGTGGCCAAGAAAAGAAGAAAAAAAAGGAAAAAAAAGCTTAAACTTGCCATATATGTTGTCACCTGTTTGCCAGCATGTTTTAAGTTGGTTGCAATTAGGAAGTGCATTAATAACCACAGGAGAACTTTATTCAGCTGCAAAGACAGAGTAAATTGAGGGTGAAATTAGATTAAAGAAAACAGTTCCTGACAAAAAGAAAAACTTTTTGAAGTGAGCTAAATGGAAGTTTCTTTCCCTTTTCTTTTATAATTTTTTTTGTATATGCCTTTGGATTATGTGGATGATGTATGGTTAAAGTTTGTTTGAACCAGGTGCATGTAAGGGCTCATTCACACAGGAATACGCAATTTTGGTAAGTAAACAACACACCCTTTCACTGCATGTTTCTGTGCATGTTAAGTGCATTTTTGATGCTTACATGTGTTGCATGCGTGCGTTATCCATTTTCCATGTTCACAATAAACAAATGCAAGAAGGCCTAGGACTGTTACGTCTGTCACAACCATGAACTAGCGAGCTCAGAAGGAACTGCGAAACGGACTTCATACTTGCCGACAGGCAAACTCAGACGAAACTGCAGAGTTGTGAACTGGACTTGATACTCATGCATATAACTGAGAAACAAACATAAATGAAACACTGAGAACCGCTCAAAACACTCACCTGCATACGCTCCACACAAAGCCAGATGGAATACCTATAGCATGTACAAAATATTCATTCGTATTTTGGCCAAGATACTAAAGCCTGCGAGCCCACTTCAAGGGTCCTCATTGTTTTGCAGGTCCTTATTCTAAAGAGACAATAACCCCAGGAAACCTGCCTGCATGTGGGGCGATCTCCCAACAGGGAGGACCCCGTGCTGGAACCTAGGGACCTACCATGTCCTAGATAATAAAGGATCCACAGCAGTACACAGTTCACACCACATGTATGGAAACCTGCACAGACACGCAGGAACATGACACTGATCAAATCAAAACACACGCTGAACATGACCGCTCACACCTCATGTCCGGCCACATGCACAGACACACAGGAACATAACACTGATCATACTCAACAAACAGAGAAAAGACCAGCAGCCACAGCAGAAGAACTGATATATATGAGCAGCAGACCTAGGGGATTGGCTGGCTGGAGCAATCCACACTCAGCCAGCTCAATCAACCACCACCTGTGGAACCGTGCTGCTGGAAACCATGTAGTACAACCGATCCCAGCAGAATGCTCTAACAAAAAAATTCAGGGTGACTCCACCTTTAAAAGATGGCTTGGTTGGAAGAGGTCGATGGACTCTCTGGCACTCCATTCAATGGCCAAGACCATTTCTATCACACATGGAAGAAACAATATGATCTATTTAGATGTTAGTTTTTACCTGAATTTTCAATGTATAAATATGAACTAACCCTCAAGAGACAGACTGCTGCTAAGACATAATTCTCACAGCGCAATTTAGCTGCAGCTATTAATATTTTCATTTTATAGCTAAAACCGAATGTTAAAGGGGTTGTCCCGCGGCAGCAAGTGGGTCTATACACTTCTGTATGGCCATATTAATGCACTTTGTAATGTACATTGTGCAATAATTATGAGCCATACAGAAGTTATAAGAAGTTTTTCACTTACCTGCTCCGTTGCTGGCGTCCTCGTCTCCATTAAGCCGCCTAATTTTCGGCGTCTAATGGCCAAATTAGACGCGCTTGCGCAGTCCGGGTCGTCTTCTTTTCTGAATGGGGCCGCTCGTGCAGGATGCCGGCTCCGTGTATCTCCGCCCCGTCACGTGCCGATTCCAGCCAATCAGGAGGCTGGAATCGGCAATGAACCGCACAGAAGCCCTGCGGTCCACCGAAGGAGAAGATCCCGGCGGCCATCTTCAGCCGGTAAGTAAGAAGTCACCGGAGCGCGGGGATTCAGGTAAGCGCTGTGCGGATTTTTCTTTAGGTCCCTGCATCGGGGTTGTCTCACGCCGAACGGGGGGGGTTGAAAAAAAAAAAAACGTTTCGGCGCGGGACAACCCCTTTAACGGTTAAAGAAGGAGCATTATAAAGGGAAGCTTTATAACAGAGCAAATCATCAACTGGTAGGGCATACTCCAGTTTAAGGGCCCTTTCACACAGTCATTTTTAGGCACAATATGCAGAAAATAAAACCCATTGATTTCAATGGGTGTATTCTCATCACTCTTTTTTCGTGTGCATTTCACGCACGTGAAAAAAAAGGTGGCATGTTCTATTTTTATGCGCATTTGTGCACCAAAAGTCCCCATAAAAGTCAATATCCACACAATTGAGCAATATGCTGTGCAATTATGCGGGAAAAAGAACACATGTGGAACTCTTTAGGCCAAATAGCTTTTAAAATCGTGGTGCGAGTCCTCATGTGAACTGGCCGTGCGAGCACAGAAAGTACAGTAACATGCAGAAAAATGCATGCAAAAAGTGCATTGTTTACAGTGCAAATGAGCTGCACTCATGAAAACTTTTTTGTGCATATTATCGTGTAGAGCCATCCTAAGAAATGTACATGATTTCCAGCTTCAATTTGTGAAGAGTTTTTAAAAAATCCTCACAAAGATCTGGTGCTGTGTTAGCCAGTAGAGCAAAATGTGATTGTTCCTAGCAAGAGAAACCACGTAATCTTGTAGATATGATACCTTTTAATGACTAACAAAATACATGATGTTATAGAGAGCTTTCGAACCAAAGCAGGGTTCCTCCCCAGGCTTATGGACTGGATCCAAAGAGGCATGGATATCTATACACGCCAATAACATACACACTTATGACAAGGAACAGACATGGATGTGATTGGCCCGCACCCAAAAAGAATTCTGCAACAGCAAACAAACTTTATTTGTCTAGGCACTGATAGCGGAGTGAAAGTTTCATGGTCCCTAAATTACTGTTGGGGGGAGAAAAGATCGGCAGACTATAACTGCTACAAGAAGTACACAGACGTTTTTAGCTAAACACTGACAAGGGAGTGAAAGTCCATGGTCCCTGAATTACTGCTGATGGGGGTCCTATCTGTGTAATAAATGTCTCACACCTCCCATTCACGCATAAATCCTTGGGAACAATTTAACCCAGTAATCAGCATGTCAAAGGCTGCCATCAACTTATATTCCCAAATTCCTCTGTGGGAGGAACCCTGCGTTGGTTCGGAAGCTCGCTATTATTACATCATGTATTTTTGTTAGCCATTAAAAGGTATCATATCTACAAGATTACGTCGTTTCTTTTGCTGGGAACAATCACATTTAAAAATCCTCTTCACAGTAATGTAACAATTGGCCATTGCTGTATATTGCCATAGCAGCCAAAATGTATAGTGGATGGTATAAGTAAAAAATACTCCAATAATGCCAATAAATAATAGACCTAAAAAAATGACAGAAGGTATTTTCTTGGAAAGCCACTTTAGAATGGAAATGAAGAGAACTCCTTGCTACATTTCAAGAATACGTGTATTTCTGCAATTGCATTCCCTTGTTTTAAAGCCAGATTGTGTCCCATGCATTTGAATAAGAGTCCTCACTTGCTGAGTGACCCACGTTGTCTCACCTCATGTCACAATCTTTTTTTATATGTCCAGCACTATATGATTGATGAGGTTAAAGGTTAGACATCTTCTCATGAGATTCAAAATATCTCAGCTGTATTAAAGAAACAAATCTAAAACATGATTGCTGGAGATTGATCTGTTATAAAGCCTAATGTAAATATCTTGCTTGGAATAAAGGCTTCCCAAAACACATTTAAATTTTAAATGCACCACTGCTCAATGTGCCATGAAAATAGAAAATAAAAAAACACGGAAAGAGAAATAATCAGAATTATATATTTTATATATGGGTGTAATTTTACTCATGTTCAATGATTTATTTGGAAGTTAGTCAATTTTTGACAAATTTAATAGAAAATGCTGACATGCTATTTTTATGTCAGTCTATAAAAATATGACCAAAGGCCATGTGTTTTTATTTTATTGAAATTGAGTATTGAATGATATATGCAAAGAGAGATTTATTTCAACCCACAAGCCATTGTGCTTCAATTACTATAGTATTTTAATAGTGAAAAAAAACAGTATCATGATTTAATCAGACAACTAAGAAAACAGCAATTGTACATAATAATTCAAATTTATAGAAATAAACAAGACATTTTGCTGTAATTCTGTAAGTGTAGTGCAATTGGTTAACTTGGTGTAGCTTTCAAGCACTGGATGGGTGGATGGATAGATAGATAGATAGATATGAGATAGATAGATAGATAGATAGATAGATAGATAGATAGATAGATAGATAGATAGATAGATAGATAGATAGATAGATAGATAGATAGATAGATAGATAGATAGATATGAGATAGATTGATAGATAGAACAACTTGCATGCATAAAAAACATTATTCTATTTTTTTTTTAATTTATTTTTTAAGGAGTCGGATAAAAAGTGGAGTTATTATCTATAACATACAATGTTGAAGATGATATATGTTACGTGTGCTGCTCGGATCTGTAGCTCTAAGCTTCCTAGCAGCACAGCACTCACAGGGTCAATTGATTGAGCTGGCTGGGTGTGGTACTTCCTGCTAGCCAATCTCCTGGGTCTGTGCTCACATATAAACCCAGCTCCTGGTCAGTCTGAAGATGGTCTTGTACTCTTTGGATGTATCTGTGACATGGGTCCTGTTACCTGTTCTCTGTTCTGTTGCAGCTTGCTGTGTGATCTGTGCCTTGTGGTTCATGTCCTTTTGTACGTTTATTTTGTGTCAGTTTGGTCTGCTGTGTTTGTTTGCTATGTTTGCACTAGGTTGGCCCCTAGGGCCTTCTAGTAGATGTGTCATGCTAGTGTAGGGACTGCAAGATACGAGGGGCCTTGCCGGGGCTTGCAGCTTAAGTTCGTTGGCCAATGTACGAACTAACACCTCGCATTTATATTCAGCTTATCATCTGCTATTAGTGTTTGCATTGTGGCTGCTGTATGCTGTGTATTCTGGCTCTGTGTGTCCTGTGGTTCAGTCCCTGTCATGTGGCATGTGAATGCGTCCTGTTCTGGTGTGTGGCTCCTAGGATCAGCTAGGGCCCAGATCCGAAGACCGCTGGGCTGCCCTTATTGGGGCAATGTTCCTGCTTAGGTAGGACCTTGCCATCCTCCCGTGTAGAACAGGCTCAGTTTGCATGAAACCCGTGTGCGTACCCAGTCCTCTCTTGGTTACGATCGTGTGGGCCCCATGCCTAGTTTGCCCACACGATCGTAACAATATATAAATGCATTTCATTTCCATATTGCAAGAACATGGATTTTTGGAGCAAGATGAATCTTTGGAGGAAATGTATAGCAGCTTGCCTTTACTGTGGAGCATGTGCAAAATAAGGCTAACCACACAAGGTACAACTATGGTGTTTTATCTCAATATGGACCACAATTAGCTGGTATATTGGGAAAATCATGAGAGCTCCATATCATTAGAAGCACTTAGTGTTACATGAGAAGGATTTAAAAATGTATTTTAACCCTCATGCGGTACCAGTTTCAAAATGCAGGACTGCAATGAACAAGGATGGGGTCAAATAGACCCTATGATAACATACAAGGGTTAAAATCAGCAGGCAATTAACATTTTTTCTTTTCTAGAAAAAATAACAAATGCGATGTTCTCCATTTAAGAGGTCTAAGGATGGACAGTGGCCTTCAGCAGCCCATATTCTTCAGATTTTTGTCAGATGACTGCTCTTTCAACTAATGGTTCCTAAGTTACCTCTATAAAAACTCAGCAAATGTACATATTTTTTCAGTGGGGAGAATGGAAGAGGCTACTGTCAGACACCTCTGGCAGCAGCTTATCTTCTGTGGAAACAAAGTATTAGGTATGCTGATATTCAAAATGCAAGATGCTTTTTTTTTTCACTAACATCTGCCATCAGGGAGGAGTTGGGAGATCCCTACACAGATTAGGTGACTGGTCAATCTAGCCAGAAACTGAAATGTATCTATTGCATATGAGCATTTTCATTCTGCATATATGTAGTCTCTGAACTATGTCATTTTGGGGGTCCTTATTCTGTATTAAAAGGTGACTTTAATCTTACCAACAATATATTGCTCCTATGACATTCTTGTGTTATCTTGGTTCCAACATTTGCAACTCTAGGAATGGCACGTGAGGTACATAACTCTGGTCTCTTATGAGGTTCTCTGGATGTCTTGGTTGCACAATCCATTGGAATGTCATCATAATAGCATGCTATCCAAATCAAGGCATACGTTCAATATAATGAATATATTAGCAATGCTTAGATATCATCAATGCCTCAATGACCATGAAGTTCATTCATAATCATTCATGATCTTTCTGACTATTGGGTGGAATTAGGCTGACAAAAAAAGCCACAATCCCTTGGCAACTTGATATGTGAGAACAGAAGGCTACACAGTACAGCTTGTATATTTGCAAACTGTCCCTGTTTGGTGCAGTGTAATTGAATTCCCCTCACCCCATTGCTAGCTGTGTAAGGCCTGCAAATAGTTCTTAGTAGCCAGACTGGCAACTTTGAACTATTTCTGAGGCTGCTGACATGCACCGTGTGTATTTGCTGTTTCCCTGTTTGGGTTTCTTTTTGTTTTATATTAGCAAAAAATATACCGCCAACTAAATAAGCTACAATCCATAGGTGGCATGATAAGTGAGAACAGAAGGCCACACAGTTCAGCTTGTATATTTGTAAACTGTCTCTACTTTGCAAAGCGTAATTTTATTCCCCTCAACCCACTGCTAGCTGTGTTGGGCTTTTAAAATAAGTCACAGTGGCTAGAGTGGCGACTTTAGGCTATGTCTGAAGCCACTGACATGCACTGTGTGTATTTGATGTTTCCCTGTTTGGGTTTCTTTTTATTCTATATTATTATGTATAGATTTTCTTTTATAAAGAAACATGAAAAGTTAGAATTTTATAACTGACCCGAAAGATTGCAAAATATGTAAAAGTTATACAAGGTTATGCCAAGCAGATGGTGCTGTATCTTGAGTTCATTCACTCCATATGGAGTATTTACAGCCATAATTATTGGTATGAGAGACTAGGAAGTATTACGGCAATATTACAAATAAAATGCAATAATGATATCTCTGTAATACAGAATTGTTGTAAATGAAGTAACTATTAGACATCTGCCTTCGAATCTTCTCCACCAAAAATGCAATTCCCAAATGTACAATTCCCAGTGAGATAATGTAGAAACACTCAGAAAAGAAAGCGTGTGAAGTTTATACATTTTTAGAAAGAAATAAAATAATATAAACAGTCAATTAAAATGTAGATTTCTTTTAAAGTTTAGATGGATGAGTATAAATAAAATGAGATCACCATTTCCATACCAACCCAAATGTTCTCTTCTACTTGATGTTAAGAGCGGAATGACGATATCTGTAATGCTTTGAGAGAAGCTATTTTTTTATTTATAGCTTTAAAGTGTATAGTCACCATATCGCATCTTAGAGAAGTTCTTGAAAGTTAGCAAACACTTCAGAACTTTTTAAAGTTAATTTTACAGGTCACAAACAAAGCTCGATTCACAAAAAGTAAGTACAAGGGCTCCTGCACACTTGCGTTTTTCTTGCGTGTTTTTTTCACGCGATATCGCTGCCTTTTTTCACGTGACTGTCAATGGGACTTTCTAATGTTAAAACACATCACACAAAAATTGCAAAGCACAAACTTGCTATGCGTTTTCAACATTAGAAAGTCCCATTGACAATCGCGTTTAAAAAAATGCAGCGATATCGCAGCGTTAAAAAAATGCAAGTGGGTGTGAGCCCCAAGTGTGACATAACACAAATATCTCGAAAATAAGCAAAAGATGATTTAACATTATAGCACAGTGACAAATAATTCCAAACAAAAGCAATAACGTATATCCAATATACTTGTTGATAAAGGACAAAGGGAAATATAGAAAGAACATTAAACAGTAGTTAATGGAAGAGTGGGATGTAAGTTAAGGCATAGGCCCCAAACTTTATTATATTTATCAGGGCATCTCCCATGACGAAATATATTTTTCTCTAGGGTATTATAGTGTTAGTTAACTGTATCCAAAGAGAGATTAATGGTGGTTCAGTAGCCATCCAGTGCATGGCAACGGTTTACAGGCTAGTAGAAATAAAAATTCATTCATAAATATACAGGTGTGGTGTGTGCATTGTTCTTCATCTAATATACCAAAAGGGCGAGTTTAGCATCTTGAGGCCTTAGTCAGACGGGCGTTTTTTCGCGTGATTTGCGGATCGCATGACGGATGCCCATCCGCAAATCGCGCGACCGGTGCCCGAAAATCGCCCGAAAATCTGCTTCTAGCCGCGTTTCATTAGAAACGGGCCAGAGCTGTCCAGCGCATTGCATTCAATGGAGCCGGCAATACAGCCGGCTCCATTGAAAGCAATGCGCTGCGGGCGAGCGCGGGATGAATTGTCGGGAAGGGCTTAAATATATAAGCCCTTCCCTGCAATTCATCCAGAAATGTGTAAAAATAAAAAAAATATATATACTCACCTTGTCCTGGCTGACGGAGTTCAGCGCGGCCGGCCTGCAGTGGGTGTGAAGGGGGTGTGAGTCAGACCTGCCTCTGATTGGCTCAGCGCTTATTGGCTCAGGGGGCTTATATGTTTAAGCCCTTCCCGACAATTCATCCCGCGCACGCCGGCAGCCCATTACTTTCAATGGAGCCGGCTGTATTGCCGGCTCCATTGAATTCAATGGGCAAACATCGTTCTTCTCTGCCACAGCTGTTACAGCTGTGGCAGAGAAGAATGATTTGTCTTCTATATGTTCTCAATGGGGTTGGCGCTGCTGCCTCCGGCCCCATTGGGCGCATATAGAGAAGAGAACAGGAATCACAGATCGCAGATAGGTGCGATCTGCGATTTCTGTTCTATAATTTATCGGACGAGCGCATAAAAAGCGCTCATGTGTCCGATACCATTGCAAAGCAATGGTTTTTAAAAATCGCCGGACGCATGCGCAAATCGCGCGAAAAAACGCCCGTCTGACTAAGGCCTCAGGAACCATGGGGGATAGGAAATTGAAAACATCAGCCCAGAAAGTGGCAACATATGGGCATTCCCATATCAAATGCCAAAAGTCAAGTTGCAGACTATGGGTGGCTTCACACAAGCATGCATTTTGTGCGTGCATGCGCGCACACAAAAACACACTTCCATTAGAACCAATGCATTCACTATGGTATGTTCACATGTCTGTGTTTTACAGGTGTGTGCCTGTAAAGATAGGACATGCGTGCACCTTAGGGAATGCACACATTGTCTTCAATGGAGCCGCGGCTGCTGCCGGCGGCTCCACTGATGGCAATGGTCTGCTGGCACTCCTGAATTGTTTTTCAGGGAAGAGCTTTACATATAAGCCCTTTCCTGAAAAACAAGAATTTTAGTGTAAAAAAAAAATAAACAAAAAAACTTACCTGCCGCTGCCATGTCCCCGCGGTAATGAAGAACACATGAATTCATGAAGGGGTGAGTGCTGCCTCTGATTGGCTGAGCACAGAGACCAATCAGAGGCAGCTCTCAGCTGTCACTAAATAGCTGAGAGCTGCCTCTGATTGGTCACAGTGCTCAGCCAATCAGAGGCAGCCCATTCAGCAGGCGGGGATTTTAAATTCCCACCTGGGGAATACTACTGAGAACAGTGCAGGGAGAAGAGCCTTCTGGATGCAGCTGAGCCCCGGCTGCTGAAGAAAGGTGAGTATTTATCTTTTTAAATTTTTATCACCATGTTTTCTTGTTTTTCAGGGTAGGGCTTATATTTAAAGCAAAAAACAATTACAGGATGCCAGCAGCTGGATCCCCTACCGCAGCTGTCATCTGTGACAGCTGTGGTAGGGAATTCTTTATTCCCTGCAGAGATGAAGAATTCCTTTGCTGCATCTGTCACAGATGTGGCAGATGCAACAGGGAATTATTTTCCCCCGCAGGGATGAAGAAAACGGCAGACAGGTAAGGCTTTTTTTTTACATTAATTTTATTGTTTTAAAGCCCTCCCTGAAAACCAACGACCGGGTGTCGGCAGCAGGATCCTCTACCGCAGCTGTCATGTGTGACAGCTGCGGTAGGGAATTGAAGAATTCCTCTGCTGCATCTGTCATAGATGTGGCAGATGTAGCAGCAGGGAATTCTTTTTACCAGCGGGGATGAAGGAAACATCCACCGCATGTGGCAGATGTGTTCTTCACTCCCACGGGGGACACGGCAGTGGCGGAGAGGTAAGTTTATTTTTTGTTTTTTTATTTTTTTACACTATAATTATTGTTTTTTTAGGGAAGGGCTTATATGTAAAGCCATTTCATGAAAAGCAATTCAGGGGTGCCGGCAGACCATTGTTTTCAATGGAGCCGCCGGCAGCAGCCGTGGCTCCATTAAAAACAATGCAGAGCATGGGCCACCTTGAAAAATGTTCGAGTCTCCCATTGATTTCAATGGGGTTCGTTACTCGAAATGAGCTCTCGAGCATCACAAAAAGCTCGGCTCGAGTAACGAGCATTTTGGTGCTCGCTCATCTCTAGTCATTACAAATCTAGCAATACCAAATTTGTGGTGGTTTTTTTTTCACACTAATCTAGGGAAAGTTGAGTTTTTAACTTTTTTATTATTATTCATGTATTTACTTGTTTACCCTTTTTCATTTTTACTTTTGTGCCACTAGGGAACTTGAAGTTCACAACTTTTGATTGTTTATATAATAGCTACAATACTTCAGTATTGTAATGTGCTATATTTAGAGATGAGCAAGCTCGGATAAGGCAGTTATTCGAGCGAGCATCGCTCTTCTCGAGTAACTGCATTCTCGTCCGAGCAGGGGAGGGGGAGGGGGGGCAGGGGTGAGCAGGGGGCGGCAGGAGGTAGCGGGGAGGAGAGAGAGAGTTATCTCTAGTTATATTGCTTAAGAAGGTCAGAGGCTAAGCTTCATAGGCCACAATAGATGGTAAAACTGGAGGCCACCTTCAAGCCGTAGCAACTCATATGGACCTCATTATCACATTGCGGGTATCTGATGGGTGACAGATGGAGCCCCCTCAGTCTGTCTGACTTTTACATGTCGTGTCCACATTAAATTTGGTATGTACAGCGTTAGATAGCAGGGATTGTTGGTTTGTCTGGTCCCTTCTATTAGAGCACTTGTTAGGCTGTCATCAAACAGCCGGGCCCCTGCTGCTTCCAGCACCAGTGAGGCATCAGAATACGGGTGTTTTCTTCATGCAATTTGCGCATGCGCATGCGTCCGGCGATTTTATAAAACCATTGCTTTGCAATGGTATCGGACACATGAGCGCTTTTTATGCGCTCATCCGATAAATTATAGAACAGAAATCGCAGATCGCACCTATCTGCGATCTGAGATTCCTGTTCTCTTCTCTATATGCGCTCAATGGGGCCGGCGGCAGCAGCGCCGACGCCATTGAGAACATATAGTAGACAAATCATTCTCCTCTGCCACAGCTGTATTAGCTGTGGCAGAGAAAAATGATGTTTGCCCATTGAATTCAATGGATCCGGCAATACAGCCGGCTCCACTGAAAGCAATGGGCTGCCAGCGATCGCACGATGAATTTTCAGGAAGGGCTTAAAGATATAAGCCCTTCCCGGAAATTCATCCAGAAATGTGTAAAAACAAACAAAAAAATATATACTCACCTGGTCCCGGCAGACGGAGTTCAGCTCAGCCGGCCGGCAGTTCTCTTGAACTGCTCTGAGTAGTATTCAGCAGCCGGGGATTTAAAATCCCCGCCTGCTGAATGAGCTGCCTCTGATTGGTCACAGCCTGACCAATCACAGGCAGCTCTCACTTACCCATTTATGAATTCATGAATGGGTGAGTGAGTGCTGCCTCTGATTGGCTCAGCGCAGGGACCAATCAGGGGCAGCTCTCAGCTGTCATTTTAAATCCCCGGCTGCTGAATACTACTCAGAGCAGTTCAGGAGAACTGCCGGCCGGCCGCGCTGAACTCTGTCTGCCGGGACCAGGTGAGTATATATATTTTTTTTGTTTTTATACATTTCTGGATGAATTTCCGGGAAGGGCTTATATTTTTAAGCCCTTCCCGAAAATTCATCGTGAGATCGCCCGCAGCCCATAGCTTTCAATGGAGCCGGCTGTATTGCCGGCTCCATTGAATTCAATGCGCTGGACAGCTCTAGCCCATTTCTATTGAAAAGCGGCTAGGAGCAGTTTTTTTGGGCGATTTTTCGGCCCCAGTCACGCGATTTGCGGATGCGCATCCGTCATGCGATCCGCAAATCGCGGGAAAAAACGCCCGTGTGACTAAGGCCTAAAGCTCCTTAGCGACTGCAGTAAAAAAAAGTGTATGGGCGGTCATTAAGGGGTTAAAGTAGTAAAACTTTTTTTTTTTTAAATCTATAAACACAGTATTGTCATAATGGTACTGACCCATACAGTGAAGTTAACATGTCAGTTTTACCAGAACATGAATGCTGCAAAAGCAAAAATCTGTGAAAACTTTCACATTAGCGTACTTTTTCCATTTCACCTCACTTAAATTCTTTTTCAAAGTTTTCTGGTATATTATATAGTGTATTAAAAATACAACTTGTGTCTCCCCCCCCCCTCCCCAAAAAAAAACAAAAAAACAAAAACAAAACATAGCTATGTTGATGTTAAAAAAAAAGCGTTATAACTCTTGGAATGCATAGAGGAAAAAAAAGATAACCTAAAATCAGCTGGTAATTAAAGAGTTAAACTCTCCAATTCTAATGAAAAAAAATTCAGTATATTATCAAGGCATGCTAGCAAAACCCTCAAAAGGTTGCCATGCATATTGAAATCACTGAGTGGCCACATATAGACACATATGTAACCTGCAGTTACCACAAGAGGGAGACAAAAGGTTGTCCACCTGTAAGTCATAGAGGAAGTCACTGTTTCCAGGGAAGATGTTGTGTCAGGAGCAGCAGGAAGAGGAGTAGTTGTGGTTGTGTAAGACCAGTGTGTGTTCTGATACAAAGCCCTGGATCTGAGAAGTGAAAGTTTCCATTTGCAATGACACTACCTTGCTATCAGCGCTTAAAGGAACATGTTTGTGCACGTTTTTGCGCACGTGAAAATTTCTCCTGCAAAGCATGGCAAATAGAACCCATTGATTTTAATGGGTTCATTCTCATGAGCATGTTTCTTATGCAAAATTCCTGTGCACAAGAAAAAATAGGACCTGCCCTATCTTTCTGCGTTTTATACAGCAAGCTGCCATAGAAGTCTATGTCAGGTTAAAAAAAAATCAAGGGGAAGGGTGTGACAGTGCGCAAACGCAGGAAAAAGTAGACAGCTGTCCCTTATTAGGCCTTAAATAGCCATTGAATTCCCTGGAAAGGGAGTGACGCATGCCCATGTGAATTGGCTTTGTGAGCACAAAAATTACCGTACTATGCGCAGACAAGTGCATAACAGCCTGATTATTGCCATCTCCAAACCTTTTTCATGCGCCAATTTGCTCTATTGCGTCGCGCGTATTTGCGCATATGTTCATCTATCACAGCCCTATGTCATCTCTTGCAGTTTTTGGGACAAACAATTGAACTGTGTTGCAGGAGATGAATCGGCCACTGATCGGTGCAACTGCACTGAAACGGAGACGACCCAAGGTCAAAGCAATCATCCAAGAGAGGGACAATCCTTTTACCAGAGGGTCAGGTACTTCATTAATGCAGTGTGAGATTAGTAAGGCTGTGTTTACACGTAACGATGATTGTTCAGAAAACTGTTCAAACAAGCAAAACCAAACGACTGTTGGTCAGTTTAATCGCAGTCAACAACTGAACAATGAAAGAGAATCGCGTGCTTCTCATTCGCCGTTCAGTTTCAGCTGGAATAAAAATCAGGATCGGCTCAATCATTTGTCAGGCCGTTTAAATAAAGATCGTTCAGTGTTTCACATAGGAAGGACAAGTGAGCAAGAACTGTGTCATGTCGCCACTCATGGCTATCGTGACGCCACAAAGTGCTATGGTGAGCGCTAATTTTATTATTATGGCAATTAATTGTGATTTGTTTTGTTCGGACGCCAGTGCCCTTGGGAACAATTTGCAGCTGTGAGTGGTGAGGTGTGGAATAATACACGGAGCCAGATATTTAGCTTAATTTGTTGTAAAACGGGATTCTTAAATAAGGCAGTGAGATGAGGTGGTTTTCTTCATCACATTCAGTGTATAATAACTGATACACAAATTGCAACAATGTAGCCACCTGTGTCTAACTCATCCATATACCGGAGCTTACTCTGGATTTCTTTTCTCTATACTTCTTTGTATTCATATCTCTTTATTTCTTTATCTCCATCTCTTCATATTTACATCTGTTTTATTTTCCCTCTATTCACTGTCAAAGCTGTTGCTCCTCTTCTGTTACTCACGGTTTCTCAGATTTCTCTCTTTCTCTCTCTGTCACATCTGATCTCTGTCTCTTTCCACTTCTCTCTCCTGCCTGGCACTTTCTTTTCTCCTGTCGGGTGCTTCTTTTTCTGGAGCTCTCTCTCTGGCACTTGCTTTGGCTGGTGAATCTCATTCACTCACTCACTCACGCACTGGCTCAATAACCAACTGGCTCACTCACTAGCTCACTCACCAACTGACTCCTGTCACCGTTGTCTGGCTATCTATAATCTCTGTCACCTGACTAGTTTGTCTGCAGCTAATCACAGCCTATCTGGTTGCTAGACTACCTGCCTCATCTGAGTCTCTATGCATTTTTTCTATCTTGTGCAGCTGGCTAGTAAATGTCCTAACTGGTTGCTAGGTTACCTGCATCCCTTGTATAAACTGACTCAGATTAAACCCTGGGGCCGGTTATTATATTACTGGTCCCCATAACTAAACAGTGCTATGTAGTGCGTTTTTTCCAGGCAACTACAATTGCATGATTATTCATGAGAATTGTGAAGTCTAAATAGGTTGCTCAAGTGTGGACGAACTGGTAACGACATCACTACATTATTGTTCACTCAGGAAAACGGAAATCGCAAGATTCTTGGTTTGTGTAAAAAGAGTGTGAGCCAAGATACCTTGTTTAATAAACAAATAGCAAAGCAAGTACAGATACTGACCAACACAGATACTGCTATTGGCTGTTGAGTCAAATCTTGATAAAGACCTTGCCATTTTTTACAGTTAGCATCGTTCAGAGAACCTGATTTGCATTTTTGTGGCAAAATCATCAGTAAAGACATAATCTCACAGCCCTTGTCTTGGGCATATTTTCATCATTTTAAACTGGTCATCTCGCTCTTCTCATCTTGGAATATGTCAAACCAAGAGGAAAGAAAAGGTTGTTGTTGTTGCTAGCTGTTTAGTCATTCACAACCCTTGGTGACCCTAAAGGCTCCCACCCTTCATGTTTTTCCGTTGTGCACATCTTCTTTCAGTCGTGTGAAATCCATGCCAGTATCGGCTTTGACAGTATCAGCCATCATGTTCTTTGGCAGCAAGGTCTTCTTTGCCACTGATCTCTCCCAGCGTTATGGATTTTTTCTAGCAATTCTGCTCGCATTACATGGCCAAAATAAGTCTGAGCCAGGCCATCTTCCCCTCCAGCGATAGATCGGGTCTTATATCATTTTCCAGCCTTGTCAATTTTTGAACCAAGGAAGATGAAGTCTTGCATGCATTCTATGATCTCATTGTCGATTTTGATTTGAATTTTGCCATTTTCTGCAGTTGTCATAATTTAACCTTTTTTAAATTCAGATATAGGACCATTTTTACTTTCAGTTGTGATCTTCCATACCAGCAGCTTCAGACCTGCTTATGTTTCTGCAAGCAGAATTGTATCATCCGCATAATGGAGATTGTTGATGTTTGTGACACCTACTTTCACCACAATTTCCAATTTGTCTAGGTCCATTTTCTACATGATCACTTCTGCTTATAGGTTTAACAAGAAGGGTGAGAGGATGCAGCCCTGTCAGACACCTTTGCTAATCCCAAATAAATCTGTGTCCCCATACTGTGTTCTCACAGTGGTGTCTTGATGCCCAGCTCTTGTAGGGCCTGCCATAGCTTGTCATAGTTGACGCAGTCAAAGGCCTTGATGTAGTCGAAGCACTTGTAGATATTCTTTGGGTATTCTCGAGCTTTTTCCATGGTCCATCGCAGGTTTGCAATGTGGTCGCGGGTGCCAAGTCCTCGCCAGAATCCTGTCTGCACATTGGGGAGTGCCGCTTCGATTACTAATTACAGTCTTTCCTGTATAGTTATACAGGAAAGAAAAGGTAAGGATGTACAAATCTGTATCTTCTAATCCTGAGCCCCTTTAGCAAATCCCCTCTATTATATCTCCCTCTTATCACCAATCAGCTTGTAACAAACTTTTGTAGCAATTTAAATTTCAAATGCATTTGTTTTACCCAATTCCCCAATCCCGCAATCCAATACTCTATTTAGCGTACTGTACATTCTGTCTGCGACAAACTTTCCTGTATCCACAACCTTATATACTGGTCTTATTCTGAAGCCTGATGGAGTTAGGCCTCACTACATTCAATCCTCTCCAATCCATCCTGAATTTAGCAGCCAGACTCTTCTTTCCATCCAACCACTACACACTAATACCTCGACCTTCCTGCACTGGTTGCCTATCCACTATAGAATGCAATTCAAACTCTACAGATGAGCGAGCACACTCGTCCGAGCTTGATACTCGTTGAGCATTAGGCGATTCGAGATGCTCGTTACTGGAGACGAGCACCACGCGGTACTCGAGTCAATTCCATTTCCTTCCCTGAATAAACATGCAGGGAAGGCATTACCACTTCCTCCTGAGACGTGCCAGCCCTATCCCACCCCCCTGCTTTGAGTGGGTGGTGAGATCAAGTGACCGCCAAGTACTTAAAGCGGTCCCGCCCGCGGCTCGCCTCAGACACACACTGGGAGAGCATAGGGAAAGTGCTGCTGCTTATTCAGGGAAAGTGTTAGTGTAGGATCCTGTCCTCAAGAACCCCAACGGTCCTTCTTAGGGCCACATCTGACCGTGTGCATAACTGTGTGGCTGGCTGGGAGCAGTTTTGCACAATTTTTAATTTTTTTTAATCTCGGGCTGTGCAGGCTATTACAGCTATAGCGTTCTAAGTCTGCAGTCTGTAATACAGAGTATAGGGACAGTGCTGGTGAGACAGGGACAGTGGTAGTGTAGGATCCTGTCTACAAGAACCCCAACGGTCATTCTTAGGGCTACCTCTGACCATGTGCATTTTACAGGGTGTCTGGTGGGAGTTGTAGTGCTTCACTATTGCACAGCTAGGCTTGTTTGCAGCCTTTCGTATAATTTTTTTCTGGCTGCAGTTTGCGTTACAATACCGCTCTCAGCCTCAAACTGTACGCCAATAATTCCATAATTTTTTACACCGGTCTGTCTCTGCTGTGAACTTAATATAAAGCGTACGGCCACAGCCACTGATATAGGGAAAGTCATATACACACTATATAGCCTGTATTCTTTTTCAAAAAGAAAAAAAAAAGCTCCATCGGTGGGCTACCTCTGACTGTCTGAAATTTACAGGGTGTCTGGTGGGAGTTGTAGTGCATCACTATTGCACAGCTAGGCCTGTTTGCAGCCTTCCGTATATTTTTTTTCTGGCTGCAGTTTGCATTACAAAACCGCTCTCAGCCACAAAGTGTACGCCAATAATTCCATATTTTTTTACAGCAGTCTGTCTCTGCAGTAAACTTAGCGCACAGCGTACGGCCACAGCCACTAATAGAGGGAAAGTCATATACACACCATATAGCCTGTATTCTTTTAAAAAAAAAAAAAAAAAAAAAACTCCTTCGTTGGGCTACCTCTGACCGTCTGAATTTTACAGGGTGTCTGGTGGGAGTTTTAGTGCATCACTATTGCACAGCTAGACCTGTTTGTAGCCTTCCATTTTCTTTGTTTCTGCCTGGAGTTAGCGTTACAATACCGTTCTCAGAGTGAAAGTGTACGCAAATAATTCTATAATTATTTACAATGTTCTGTTTCTGCTCTATTCGTAATCAACCATGCTGAGGGGTAGGGGTCGAGGACGTGGACGTGGCCGCGGGTGAGGACGTGGAGGTCCAAGTGAGGGTGTGGGCACAGGCCGAGTTCCTGGTCCAGGTGAATCACAGCCAGCTGCTGCGGGATTAGGAGAGAGGCAAGTTTCTGGGGTCCCCAGCTTCAGTCCACAATTTATCGGTCCATGTGGTAGACCTTTATTACAAACCGAGCAGTGTGAGCAGGTCCTTTTGTGGATGGCAGAAAATGCATCCAGCAATGTATCGACCACCAAGTCATCTACGCAGTCCACTGCTGCAACTCTGAATCCTCTGGCTGCTGCTCCTCCTTCCTTCCAGCCTCCTCACATGAAAATGACACATTCTGAGGAGCAGGCAGACTCCCAGGAACTGTTCTCTGGTCCCTGCCTTGATTGGGAAAAAATGGTTCCTCTCTCACCTGAGGAGTTTGTTGTGACCGATGCCCAACCTTTGGAAAGTTCCCGGGGTCCGGGTGATGAGGCTGGGGACTTACGGCAACTGTCTCAAGAGCTTTCAGTGGGTGAGGAGGACAATGATGATGAGACACAGTTGTCTATCAGTGAGGTAGTAGTAAGGGCAGTAAGTCCGAGGGAGGAGCGCACAGAGGATTCGGAGGCAGAGCAGCTGGACGATGAGGTGACTGAACCCACCTGGTTCACTAAGCCTACTGAGGACAGGTCTTCAGAGGGGGAGGCAAGTGCAGCAGCAGGACAGGTTGAAAGAGGCAGTGTGGTGGCCATGTGTAGAGGCAGGGCCAGAGCGAAGAATCCCCCAACTGTGTCCCAAACCACCCCCTAGTGCCAAGCCACCCTCCAGAGGCCTAGGTGTTCAAAGGTGTGGATGTTTTTCAGTGAGAGCGCGGACGACCGACGAACAGTGGTTTGCAACCTGTGTCACACCAAGATCAGCAGGGGAGCCACCAGTACCAGCGCAGGCATGCGCAGGCATATGATGGCCAAGCACCCCACAAGGTGGGACGAAGGCCGTTCACCGCCTCCGGTCGCACCGCTGCCTCTTCCCCTGTGCCCCAACCTGCCACTCAGATCCAATCCCCCTCTCAGGACACAGGCACGAGCGCCTCCCGGCCTGCACCCACACCCTCACCTCCGCTGTCCTCGACCCCATCCAGCAATGAATCTCAGCGCAGCGTCCAGCTGTCGCTAGCGCAAGCGTTGGAGCGAAAGCGCAAATATGCTGCCACGCACCCGCATGCTCAAGCTTTAAATGTGCACATCGCCAAATTAGTCAGCCTGGAGAAGCTGCCGTACAGGCTTGTGGAAACGGAGGCTTTCAAAAACATGATGGCGGCAGCGGTCCCATGCTACTCGGTCCCCAGTCGCCACTAGTTTTCCTGGTGTGCCGTCCCAGCCCTACACCAGCACGTCTACCGCAACATCAATCGTGCCCTCACCAACGTGGTTACGGGGAAGGTCCACTTAACCACGGACATGTGGACAAGTACTGGCAGGCAGGGCCACTATATCTCCCTGATGGCACACTGGGTGAATTTAGTGGAGGCTGGGACCGAGTCAGAGCCTGGGACTGCACACGTCCTACCCACACCCAGAATAGCGGGTCCTTCCTCGGTTCTGGTATCTGCGGCGGTCTATGCCACCTCCTCTAAACCCTCCCCCTCCTCCTCCTTCTACGCAACCTCTACCTCTCAATTAAGAAATGTGAGCAGCACGTCGCCAGCAGTCGGTGTGGCATGGCGCGGCAGCACAGCGGTGGGCAAGCGTCAGCAGGACGTGCTGAAACTACTCAGCCTACGTGACAAGAGGCACACGGCCCCCAAACTGTTGCAGGGTCTGACAGAGCAGACCGACCTCTGGCTTTCGCTGCTGAGCCTCCAACCGGGCATGGTCGTGTGTGACAACGGCCGTAACCTGGTGGCGGCTCTGCAGCTCGGCAGCCTCACACACGTGCCATGCCTGGCCCACGTCTTCAATCTGGTGGTTCAGCGGTTTCTGAAAAACTACCCGCATTTATCTGACCTCCTCGGCAAGGTGCGCTGCATCTGCACACATTTCCGCAAGTCCACCACGGACGCTGCCACCCTGAGGACCCTGCAACATCGGTTTAATCTGCCAGAGCACAAACTGCTGTACGACGTTCCCACATGGTGGAATTCTATGCTGCACATTTTGGCCAGGCTGTATGAGCAGCGTAGAGCAATAGTGGAATACCAACCCCAACATAGGCGGCATAGTGGTAGTCAGCCTCTCCAATTCTTTACCGAGGAGTGGGCCTGGATGGCAGCCTGGTCCTCGGAAACTTTGAGGAGTCTACCCAGATGGTGAGCGGCGACGCTGCAATCATTAACATTACCACCCCGCTGCTATGCCTGCTGAGAAGCTCGCTGCAAGGCATGAAGGCCGACGCTTTGCGGTTGGAACAGGAGACGGGGGATGACAGTATGTCGCTTGATAGCCAGACCACCCTCATGTCTATATCTCAGCGCATTTTGGAGGAGGAGGAGGGGGAGGAGCAGGAGGAGGAGGGGGAAGAGACAGCTGGGCACACTGCAGAGGGTACCCATGCTCCTTGCCTCTCATCTGTTCAGCGTGTATGGCCTGTGGAGGAGGAGGATCCTGAAAGTCATCTTGCTAGTGAGGACAGCCATGTCTTGCATACTGGCACCCTGGCACACATGTCTGACTTCATGTTAGGATGCCTTTCTCATGGCCCTCGCGTTAGACGCATTCTGGCCAACACAGATTACTGGTTGTACACCCTTCTTGACCCACGGTACAAGGAGAACCTTTCCCCTCTCATTCCTGAAGAGGAAAGGGGTACGAGAGTGATGCAATACCACAGGGCCCTGGTGGACAAAGTGATGCTAAACTTCCCATACAACAGTGCTAGCGGCAGAAGGCGCAGTTCCGAGGGCCAAGTAGCAGGGGAGGCGCAGAGATCAGGCAGCATGTTCAGCGCAGGCAGGGGAACACTCTCCAAGGCCTTTTTATGGCTCCCCAGCAAGACTGCGCCACCACTCCCCAGTCCAGGCTGAGTCGGAGGGAGCACTGTAAAAATATGGTGAGGTAGTACATAGCCGATCGTACCACTGTCCTCCGTGACGCCTCTGCTCCATACAACTATTAGGTGTCAAAGCTGGACACGTGGCACGAACTTGCTCTGTACGCCCTGCAGGTGCTGGCTTGCTCTGCCGCTAGCGTCTTATCAGAAAGGGTATTTAGTGCAGCTGGGGGAATCATCACGAATAAGCGTACCCGCCTGTCAACTGCCAGTGCCGACATGCTTACACTCATAAAGATGAACAAAGCCTGGATTTCCCCAGACTTCTCTTCTCCACCGGCGGAGAGCAGCGGAACCTAAAGATTCTTTTTGCTGCAACCACAGATAAAAGCACTTTTCTCTATCACCGTAAAAACGGGGCATTTAGCTTTGTCAATCTGTCTTATATTAGTCCTCCTCCTGCTACTCCTCCTCCAGAAACAACATGTCATCGCGCTGAAATGACAATTTTTCTGCAGCCTAAAAGGCGTATCTAACAATTTTTTTACAATTTTTTTAAGTTTCAAAAGTATTGATACTTTAACATGAACCAATTTTTTTTAACAGGGCTGCCTCCAGGCTCTGTGGCAAATTAAGCAACAGCGAGCTGTATCTTTCAAAAAATATTTATGCGTTTCACATACCCTCTCGGTTGATAAATTTTTCAGAGGTACGCTTGTACTCTTGGTACACAAATTTTTCGGGCCCACGCCTACACGCTTATCCAACAAATTTTTCCGGCCTTCGCCTACAGTCATGGTACCCCAATTTTCAGGTGTTCGCCTATACTCTTGCTACAGACATGTTACAGGGGTCTGCCTATACTGTTGTTACATAAATGTTACTGGGGTCTGCCTAAACTTCTGCTACATACATGTTACTGGGGTCTGCCTAAAGTTCGGCTACATAAATGTTACAGGGGTCTGCCAATATTTCTGCTACAGAAGTGTTACAGGGGTCTGCCTATACTTCTGCTACAGAAATGTTACAGGGGTCTGCCTATACTGCTGCTACAAAATTGTTACAGGGGTCTGCCTTACTGCTGCTACAAAAATGTTACAGGGGTCTGCTTATACTTCTGCTACAGAAATGCTACAGAGGTCTGCCTATACTTCTGCCACATAAATGTTACAGGGGTCTGCCTATAATTCTGCTACATAAATGTTACAGGGGTCTGCCTATACTGCTGCTACAAAATTGTTACAGGGATCTGCCTATGATGCTGCTACAAAAATGCTAGAGGGGTCTGCCAACACTTCTGCCACAGAAATGTTACTGGGGTCTGTCTATACATTTACTACAGAAATGCTACAGGGGTCTGCCTATACTACTGCTACAAAAATGTTACAGGGGTCTGCCTATACTTCTGCTACAGAAATGTTACAGGGGTCTGCCTATACTGCTGCTACAAAATTGTTACTGGGGTCTGCCTATACTGCTGCTACAAAAACATTACAGGGGTCTGCCTATGCTTTTGCTACAGAAATGTTACTGGGGTCTGCCTATACTTCTGCTACAGAAATGTTACCGGGGTCTGCCTAAACTTCTGCTACAGAAATGTTACAGGGGTCTGCCTATACTTCTGCTACTGAAATGTTGCAGGGGTCTGCCTATACTTCTGCCACATAAATGTTACAGGGGTCTGCCTATACTGCTACTACAAAAATGTTACAGGGGTCTGCCTATACATCTGCTACAAAATTGTTGCAGGGGTCTGCCTTACTGCTGCTACAAAAATGTTACAGGGGTCTGCCAATACTTCTGCTACAGAAATGTTACTGGGGTCTGTCTATACATTTACTACAGAAATGCTACAGGGGTCTGCCTATACTCGTGCTACAGAAATGTTACTGGGGTCAGTTTATACCTTTGCTACAGGAATGTTACAGGGGTCTGCCTATGCTCATGCTACAGAAATGTTACTGGGGTCTGTTTATACCTTTGCTACAGGAATGTTACAGGGGTCTGTCTATACTATGGGTGCACTAGGTCTTCCCATCACGGTGTATTACCAATCTGGCACAAATAATACAGTGACGGACTAGGCCAGAATTGTGGGCCGAGACCAAGTTGCTAGGCGGGGTGAAACTCTCCCATGGTTCGGCACTCTGATTTCTTCCTGTGCAATACCATCTTTGTGCACCTACAGCGTAGGTGAGCTCAAGGAACTCAAATACTTCCCCTTGCAGTGTTGAGTTATCTGTGTTGGGACACATGGATTTATCATTGCTATGTAACTCACACAAGGTGCTATGGATCACACAAGGTGGAGGCTGGGACCGAGCCTGACCAAAGGCCCGCTCACATACTTCCCACACAGGCTACAGCGGGTCTTGGTCATGGCTTCTTGGCCTTGTAAGGCCACCTCCTCTTCCTGCTTGGGGCCAGGGGATCAGCACTGGGCATCATGTATTTTCTCTCGTGTTACCACAGTTATCTGAGAAACTCGTTTGCACCAAAGGAGAGGAGCGTTGCTACATTCTTGAGACGTTCACAGCTGGACTAGCATCGAAGTCCGCTTCATGCCCGCGTTTGCTCAGGGTGTGGGCTGAGGCCTATGTACTGGGGGAACTGCAACTGTGCCAGGTTGGGCCTGTGGAACTTCTTCCTGGTTAATGCAGTCTTTGGAGCGGTGAAAGAAAACGTAACTGATTTAATGAGACCTTCACAGCTGGACTAGCATCGGAGTCCCCTTCATGCTCGCGTTTGCTAAGGGTGTGGGCTGAGTCCCATGTCCCGGGGGAACTGTAACTGTGCCAGGTTGGGCCTGTGGAACTTGTTCCAGGTTAATCTAGTCTTTGGAGCGGTGAAAGTAAATGTAACTGATTTAATGAGACCTTCACAGGTGTACTAGCATCGGAGTCTGCTTCATGCCCGCGTTTGCTGAAGTTGTGTGCAGTGACCTATGTCCTCGGCGGAGTGAAAGTCTGCCATGTTTGGGCACTGTAATTTCTTCATGTTTATTACTTTCTTTTGGTTCCTTCGGCTCACCTATGCTGTAGGTGCACAAAGACTTCCCATAGCGGTGTTTTACCTGTCTGGCACAAAGACACTGACTGACTTGGGTAGGGTGCAGAGTGCAGATGGCTTTCCCCTTGCGGTGTCGATTGAGCTATCTGACAACTACACAGAATGTATAGTGTGTGGGCAAATAGATTTTCCCAGTGATATGTAATTCGTGGCACCTTGAATCCCACAAGGTGTTTGCTGGGACCGAGCCTGGCCAAGGACCCGCTCACATACTTCCCACACAGGCTACAGTGGGTTCTGGTCATGTTTTCTTGGCCTTGTAAGGCCACCTGCTCCTCCTGCTTGGGGTCAGGGGATCAGCACTGGGCATCATGTATTTTCTCTCGTGTTACCACAGTTATCTGAGACACTGGTTTGGGCCAAAGAAGACGTGTGCCTTGCTAAAGAGGGTTTGTCCGAAGTAAAAATTGTTAGGGGGGGGGGCAGACTCTTGCCCCTATTGTGGCTTAATAGTGGGACCTGGGAGCCTGAGATGCAGCCCTGCATGCTGCCCCAGCCCTGCCCTATCCGTTTCTGCGGTGTTTCCATGACTTTTGGATGTTTCCTGGTTTTTCACAAGTGAAGACCTATCCGGAGCATCGGTCATATACAAAAATGCTCGAGTCCCCCATTGACTTCAATGGGGTTCGTTACTCGAAACGAACTCTCGAGCATCGCGGGAAGTTCGACTCAAGCAACGAGCACCCGAGCATTCTGGTGCTCGCTCATTCTACTAAATAATATCGCTTTTTGGATTGCTAGACTTGCCATAAATTTAAAAAAAATACATATGTATTGCGCAGAGTAAACAATTTCCCAATGTGAAGATATTCTAATTTTACAAACTGTACACTCACGTTTCTTTGAAGAACAAAAGAAACTAATATCAGTGCTTTTTTACCATGCAAGGCACTATAATTTTACCAACTACTCATATATCATCCAACTTTTACTATAGCTGATTTTGATTTTCATATAGTACAAGCACCCACTAAGGACTCACATTTTGTATATACTCATTGTATGGATAATTTTCCTCCTCGGCTTTATATATAATATTATTACTCCTCCTGACAATTGCATATCTGGTGAACTATTTTCAGACTCAAACAATGTTTTAATTTATCAACAACTTAGAATATGTTGGGCTGTAACTACATTGGAACGATATATGGAGAAAAAAATGATTCCTCATTGCTTCCGTTTGAAGAAATGACCTACATTGAATATGATGATCCATTTATTACGCAGTAGTCTGATATATCATCCACGTACTTTTTAAATTGATGCAGTTTATTATCACGCATGAATTTTCCAAATTGACAGATATTGATACTATTATAAAAGAAACTCAGTCTGCATTACAAGCGTTTTAAGCTAAGAAAGATTTTTCTATTATGCACAGCAAGTTATAGTACAATTTGTCCAGATTAGAAGGAGAGATAGTCCATGTTAAAAAATGCAAGTTCAATCAAGACACCCAAGACTACCAACTGAACATGGTATACACATCGCGGTCGCAACAGAAATCTTGTGGACAATGTGTTACTAAATCACGTTGAAGAAAAATACACATTCTACCTATTATGAAAATGGAGAAGTTAGTTTTTCTTCCTCGAATAGTGACAAATCTGAATAAGTGTGGTGGCTCAGCTGTTATCAGTATTGCTTTGCAGTGCTGGCGTCCTAGGTTCAAATCTGACCAAGGGCGAGATCTGTATATAGTTTTCCAAAGTCAATGCAGATGTTGTCCCTTATGAGATTTGAATATCGGACCCCAGAACTGCAAGACAACAGTGCTAACCACTGAGCCATATTGATTGAAGAACCACCACCACTGTTGTTCAGCATACATTATGGAAATGCCAATTTTCCAGAGATTTTTGCCAAAAATCAGATCAGACTGAACCACTCCAATTCAGCAAAAATCAGCCTGATTTTACCCACCGACTGATCATGATGAATAACTCTAAACCTCAGTAGTGGAATAATCTGCACACTGTACTAAATGATCTATACGAGCGACTGGCAACACTGAGATTCATTGACAATATGTAAAAGAGTTTACTGCTCACTGAGCAGGCACTCACTGGGGTAGATGTGGGAGTGGATGATAGGACAAGCAGGCAGCTAGCTGAGTGACAGTTAGAAGTGGTAGAGGGAAGAGAACCAAGGAGGCTAGTCCTAAACTTGCACACCCCAACAAGTTTTCAAAGTTGGCAGTTGAGGAGGATGCCATTACAGGGTCAGCACTGCTGCAACACGACATGCCCTCTGAATGCCAGGATGATGACTTCTACACTAAGAAGGCAAAGGGGAGCACAGGGCAGACTAGACAGCTCCTATTGCTGTTCTAGTACTAATTATAAGAGGGACAAACAGGGTAATCTGCCACAAAGACCGAGATAATCAAACAGTGTGTTGTCTTCCTGGCGCTCGAGTTCGACACATCGCGGATTGGGTTGACAGATTACTGGGAGGGGCTGGTGAAGATAGGGATAGGACCTCCAAACTAGTTTTCTCGGAAATACTGCCTGTACCACGAGCCACACCACAAGACAGCAGGAGATTAAAGGAGGTAAACAAGTGGCTCCAGAGTTGGTGTAGGAAGGAGGGCTTTTTGGTTTCCTGAAGAACTGGGCTGACTTTGCTGTCAGCTACAGACTCTACTCTAGGGACGGGCTGCATTCGTTGGGGAGGGTGTAGCTCTGCTGGGGGAAAAGATGGCTAGAAGGCTGGAGGAGTGTTTGAACTAGGGTATGTGGGGAGGGCAAAAAAATAATAGGGGGAAAGACAGTGTAGACAGTAACCTGGGAATAAGTAATGGGAAAGGGAGTCCAGTGGGGAGGGAGGGGGATTAGTACAGTTAGGACTGACAAAACAGCTAATAGGACCACAAGTAGCATAATGAATATAAAGAATATTAACAACCATATAAATTGTATGGCAACGAATGCAAGACATCTGATCAGTAAAGTGGGTAAGCTTGAAGCAGGAATGTCTGAAGAAAATTACGATATAGCAGAAATCATGGAAACATGGCTTTTATGATAAGTGCAATTGGGTAGAAAATTTACAGTTTTACAATCTCTTCAGAAGAGACAGTGGAAACCAGAAAGGGAAAGGTGTATGTCAGTATGTTAAATTCTACGTAATGCCAAGGCTACAAGAAGATAAAGGTGTATGAGATAAACACGTGGAATCTCTGTGGGTAGAAATACAGGGAGGGAAAAATAACAAAATCCTGACAGGGGTTTTCTAAAAGCCACCAAAAATAACAGACATAACTGAAAGCTTATTAATAAGGCAAATAGAAAAGGTGTCAAACCGCAATGAAGTAATTATTATGGGAGACTTTAATTATCCGGATATAATATGGGAAGACGAAACCTGCAAATCTCACAAGGAGAATAAGTTCTTGAGTACAATTAATAATAACTACCTTACCCAACTAGATGGAGCCAACTAGATGGAGGGCCACTAACAAACCGGACAGAATCACAGGTGTGCAGTTTGAGGGACAGTTGGGAAATAGTGACCACAATATAATTAATTTCCAGCTGTCATTCAATAGGAAGCCCTATCAGGGAGCTACAAAAAAACTAAACTTTAGTAAAGTAAAATTTGATCAGTTCAGAATTACTCATGGCAACATTAATTGGGACAACATCCTCAAAAATAAAAGTACAGGCGACAAATGGGAGAAGTTCGAAAACATCATAATTACCTCATGTGAGCAGTTTATATCCTTTAAAAATAAAAGAACTACAAGTAGAAGGAAACTAATGTGGCTTGACAGACAGTATAATGGGCAATAAGCGAAAAAAAGAAAGTGTTAAAATTATTAAAACAAGAAGGCAGTAAAAAGCGCTAAAAACATACAGGGAAAAAAAACAAATTATGTAAAGAAAAGATCAAAACTGCCAAGAAGGAGGCAGAGACACTGATTGTCAAAAAGAGCAAAAATAACCCTAAACTATTTTACAATTATATAAATAGTAAAAGGATTTGCACTGAAAGCACTGGCCCTTTAACAAATAATGCAGGAGAAACCATAGAAGTTGGATGGTTAATTCGGGGATGGCAAAACTATTAAATATTTTTTCTCAAGTGTATTCATGAGGGAAAAAGAAATGTCACATGAGATAGAGGGGGATAAAATAAACCCCCCGCTAAATATCACCTGACTAACACAGGAGGAAGTGCAGAGTCGGCTAAAAAACAAAAACAACAAATCGCGGGGCCAAGATGGAATACATCCAAGGGTTCTATGGGAACTAAGTGACATAAAAAAATAGGCCACTATTTCTTATATTTAGGGACTCTACTTAGACCAGGGTTGTACCACTGGATTGGCGTATAGCCAATGTGGTTCCAATATACAAAAAGGGGTCTAAAAGAGAGCCTGGTAACTACAGGTCAGTAAGTCTCACTTTAATAATTGGAAAAATATTCAAAATTCCATCCTGGAATACCTCAAGGAAAACAATGGTATAGCTCCTCATCAGCATGGATTCAGGATGGGTCCATCGTGTCAGACCAATTTGATCAGCTTCTACAATGAAGTAAGTGCTAGGCTGGACCTGGAAGAATCTATTGATCTGATATATCTTAATTTTTCTAAAGCATTTGACACTGTGCCGCATAATAGGTTGATTTATAAAATGAGACAGCTCTGTGTAGGCGAAAACGTGTGTATCTGGGTAAAGAACTGAATCGGAGAAAGAAAGCAGAGGGTGGTAATAAATGGATTGAACTCTGATTGGGCCACCATTGCTAGTGGGGTGCCACGGGGTTTACTATTAGACCCCATTTGTTCAATATATTTATCAATGACCTGATAGAGGGACTACACAGTAAAATATTGATATTTGCAGACGTTACGAAATTATACAAGATAATTAATGCAACGGAAGACAATGTACGGCTGCAAATGGACCTAGATAAGCTGGGGACTAATAAATTGGCAAATGAAGTTCAATATTGATAAATGTAAGGTTATACACAGGAGAAATGGATGTCACCAATGTACACTAATGGGGTACTGCTAAGGAACAGTGATATGAAAAAAGACCTGGGGGTACTGGTTGACTGTAGACTTAACTGTAGTAACCAATGTCAGTCAGCTGCTGCAAAAGCAAATAAAGGCTTGGGGTGCATTAAAAGATGTATAGGGGCAAGGGACAAGAACAATATTCTTCCACTATATAAGGCACTTGTCAGGCCCCACATGGAATGCTGTGTATAGTTCTGGACACCGCTGCTCAGGAAAGACATTGCAGTGCTTGAGGGGGTTAAAAGAAGGGCAACTAAATTAATAAACTGAATAAGAGAAGTGGAATACCCAGAAAAGGTTATCAAAATTGGGATTATTCACCCTGGAAAAAAGATGCTTACGGGGTGACCAAATAATTATGTATAAATACATTAGGGTGCGACGCTAACGAGAGGGCATGCTCTACTTCTAGAGGAAAGAAGGTTTCATCACCAACACAGAAGGTTCTTTACTGTAAGAGCAGTGAGACTGGAATTCTTTGCCTGAGGATGTCGTGATGGCAAAATAGATAGAGGTGTTTAAAAGGGGACTAGATATCTTTTTAAAGCGCTATGATAGAACAGGATATAGGCATTAAATAACTAGTGTGGTTGATGATCCGGGTCTTAGAGTTAGGTAGGAACTTTCAAATGTTGTTTTAGGCATTATTCTAAGTGCCATTATGGAGTGGTGAAGGAATTTTCCCCCCCAAATAGGCTAAATTGGCTTCAGCCTCATTGTATTTTTTTTTGCCTTCCTCTGGATAGACAAGGAAGGGTGTGGAAACAGGCTGAACTAGATGGACATTGTCTTCTATCAGCCTAAGATACTCTTATCTGTGAACTGCATAAAGGTCAACTGTTCTGATAGCGTCAATATTTATAATTTTGTCACACGTCATGGATGTGCAATATGATTATGTTTTGCTTGTAGCCTTGCTTAGGTACACACAAGATCCTCCATAAACCTTTATCCGACCATGGCTATTCTATGTGATCATAGAAGAGTGTTGAACTTACGTGATTGTTACTACCTCTTAACTCTTCCCAGGTTAGCTGTCTTAGAGATGAGCGAACGTACTTGTTTCGAGTAATTACTCGATCGAGCACCGCGATTTTCGAGTACTTCAGTACTCGGGTGAAAATATTCGGGGAGCGCCAGGGGGTGGGGGGAGGCGTGGCGGCGTGGGGGGTAGCAGCGGGGAACAGGGGGAGCCCTCTCTCTCTCCCTCTCCCCCCCACTCCCCGCTGCAACCCCCCACTCACCCACAGCGCCCCCCGAATCTTTTCGCCCGAGTACGGAAGTACTCGAAAATCGCGGTACTCGGGCGAAAAAGGGGCATGGCCGAGTATGCTCGCTCATCTCTATGTCTCATAAAAAGTGATTGCCCTTCTCTGAGTTTAGGGCATTAGGCCTAATAAGTAAGGTACAAAAACTGGTTTTATCAATGGCCTTACCTGGTTATTTAGTACATATTTACAGGTACAGCAGATACAAGGCAGCTTGATTAGGTGCAGAGTTTTAGACATTAAATACATTTTTTATTTTTTCAATTTACCCCAAGTCTAAATACAAGTAATACAATTTTAGTTTATAGAATCTTTACTTTTTAAGGCAGTCTCATGCATTTAATTTTAGTTTTTGTTAGGCTAATTTCATTCATGAGAGTGCGGTATCAGATCGTGAAACTCAACCCGATATCGCGCTCATCAGCATACAATTTCCGTGCGAATGTGAGGCGTTTTTGATACAAAAACGTCTTGCATCACTTGATGTTGCTTGAAAAAGGCTCTGTTTTAGGCCAAAACGTAGCCTACCCTTTTAAACCATGGGAAAATAAAGATTTAACTTTTTTTATGATATTTTTGCATGCTGCCACTATTTCTCTATATTGCTCGCATCACCTGATATTGATGAACTTCTTCTACATCAGATGGCTGAGCTCTCAAAAAAGCATGACATAGACATCATGGGAGATTTTAACTATCCTGATATTTGTTGGGAATCTCTCTCAGGTAAAAGTAATGGTTCTAATAAATTCTTATCCACTCTTGCTGAAAACTTTATCTTCCAAAAAGTAGAAGAGAAAAAAGGGGATCTGCTATCTTGAACCTAATTCTTACCAACAGAGAAGGAATGGTTGAAGACGTAAGGGTGGCTGAGACCTTAGGAGGCCGTGATCATGCTATCCTTGAATTTTGGACAAAAAGGGGAGGAAGACCTGAGAAAACTCAGACCTCAAGGTTGGATTTCAGAACGGTAGATTTTAATGGACTCAGAAAGAGGGTGGGAAGAATCCAATGGCTGGATGTTCTTAAGGACAGAAATGTCCAAGAGGGTTGGGAAATATTGCGAAATGAGAATCACAAAGCACAATCGTTAACAATCGCAAGGCAAACACAATTCTGGGATGTATTAAGAGAAGCATAGAGTCTAGATCACGTGAGGTCATTATCCCCTCTACTCTTCCTTAGTTAGACCTCATCTGGAATATTGTGTCCAGTTCTAGGCACCCCACTTTTAAAAAGACATAGACAAACTAGAGCTAGTTCAGAGAAGAGTTACCCAGATCATGAGCATGGGAATGTTTAGCTTGCCAAAAAGAAGGCTGAGAGAAGACCTAATAGCTGTCTACAAATATCTGAAGGGCTGTCACAGTCCAGAGGGATCAGCCCTATTCTCATTTGCACAAGGAAAGACTAGAAGCATTGGGATAAAACTGAAAGGGAGGAGACACAAATTAGATATTAGAAAAAATTCTCTGACAGTGAGGGCGATCAATGAGTGGAACAGGTTACCACGGGAGGTGGTGAGTTCTCCTTCAATGGAAATGTTCAAACAAAGGCTGGACAACTATCTTTCTGGGATGATTTAGTGATCTTGCACTGACAACAGGGTTAGACCAGATGACCGTGGAGGTCCCTTCCTACTCTACCATTCTAAGATTCTATGTAGAGATGAGCGAGCATACTCGCTAAGGGCAATTGCTCGATCGAGCATTGCCCTTAGGGAGTACCTGCCCGCTCGGGAGCAAAGGTTCGGGTGCTAGCGGCAGGCGGGGAGCGGCAGGGGAGATCTCTTTCTCCCCCCCCCCCCGCTCCCACCTGCTCATGGTCGCAACTCACCTGTCACCTGCCCTGGCACCCAAACCTTTGCTCCTGAGCAGGGAGATACTCGTTAAGGACAATGATCGCTCATCTTTAATTCTATGATTCACTTCAGGAAAGTAGCAATCCTCTGGCATGGCTGACAGCCTCGACAGCTGAGTGTTTCCTATTGTTTTCAATGGGAAGCCTTCCATTGCACTTGCATGCACCTAGCAAGTGGTGTGATGATTTGCCCGCCCTATTGAAAACAATGGGCGATGGGAGGGCCTTGGCAAAGATAGAATATCCCACAATTTTTTTGCCCCATCACATCGCGGTGTGATGCAATGCAGGAAAAGATTGCTCATGTGAGTGACCCCATTCTCTCATATTTCTGTGAGATTTGTGCATCCCGCAACACACAAATCCCGTTCGATATTATCAGCCTTAACTAATGATGTAGCTATTTTTTAGACTTACTTTGGTTATATTACAGGCACACACATCTTTACAATATTGTCTGTACAGACAGTACAAAAGGGTGTGTGCTTTATGGTAGTTACAATGGATAGTAGTCAATTAAAAGATAAATGTAATAATTTACAGTCTCCGGGAAGTGATAAATACAGCCTCTCCCCCAAAGACGAGGAAGTGACAGGGAAGATGCATTCTGGCCCTATGCATACAGTGATCTCTCCAGTTACAATGGCCCCAGGATACAATATTTTCAACATACAGTATATTGGTTTTCCAGGGCCATTGTAACTTGAAACCAGATTTAACATACAATGTCATAGACAGTCTAGATCTTCGGCACATCTGATTGTTTGGAAAATCCAACCAATCAGCATGAGCATTTCACTTGTAAAACACCTGTATTACAGAAGTGCATGCACTGATTTGCTGTTTAGTAATAAATCTCTACAGTATAATACAGTACTACATTTCCTGTACTGCTCTTTACCTGTACCAGGATGAACTGATCCTTTGGACAGGGTACCTCTATGTTAACTTTCTAAAACATTGTGTATACTGTACAAGACCCTGAAGAATTTTCTGTCCTCGGCAAATAAAATGATTTACAGATTCCGAAAACTCTTTCTGACTTATATGTAAGTATTTGCTTTATCTGTATTAGTTACCTGCTTAATATTCTTTAATCTTCATATTGTATTAATTTTGGTTGACATTTTGAGTGCTTTGGAATCAACTAGAGATGAGCGAGCACCAAAATGCTCGGGTGCTCGTTACTCGGGACAAACTTTTCGCGATGCTCGAGGGTTCGTTTCGAGTAACGAACCCAATTGAAGTCAATGGGCGACCCGAGCATTTTTGTATTTCGCCGATGCTCGCTAAGGTTTTCATGTGTGAAAATCTGGGCAATTCAAGAAAGTGATGGGAACGACACAGCAACGGATAGGGCAGGCGAGGGGCAACATGTTGGGCTGCATCTCAAGTTCACAGGTCCCACTATTAAGCCACAATAGCGGCAAGAGTGGGTGCCCCCTCCTCCCAACAACTTTTACTTCTGAAAAGCCCTCATTACCATGGCATACCTTAGCTAAGCACCACACTACCTCCAACAAAGCACAATCACTGCCTGCATGACACTCCGCTGCCACTTCTCCTGGGTTACATGCTGCCAAATCCCCCCCCACGACCCAGTGTCCACAGCGCACACCAAACTGTCCCTGCCCAGCCTTCAGCTGCCCTCATGCCACGCCACCCTCATGTCTATTTATAAGTGCGTCTGCCACAGGAAAAGCAGGCACACACTGCAGAGGGTTGGCATGGCTAGGCAGCGACCCCCCCATAAAAGGGGCGGGCTGATAGTCCACAATGCTGTACAGAAGCAATGAGAAATCCAATCCTGTGCCACCTCCATCTGGAGCTGCACACGTGGGCATAGCAATGGGGAACCTATGTGCCACACACTATTCATTCTGTCAAGGTGTCTGAATGCATCCAGGGCGTAATGCAAAAATAAATAATTTATTCCTCCAAGAACATGCTACGTTTCGACCCTCATGGGGTCTTTCTCAAGCATAGGGATATCATTCACAAAACAGCACTATATAACAAAACAATCCATATACCACCACCAATCACCCTTACAGATTCCCATGTGTGTGCACACACATGGGAATCTGTAAGGGTGATTGGTGGTGGTATATGGATTGTTTTGTTATATAGTGCTGTTTTGTGAATGATATCCCTATGCTTGAGAAAGACCCCATGAGGGTCGAAACGTAGCATGTTCTTGGAGGAATAAATTATTTATTTTTGCATTACGCCCTGGATGCTGCCACGAACCTTTTTGTGAGATACTGTGATACACTTTGGGGGGTCTTCTGAGGCTCTGACCCCCACATTGCTGGCGTGCACCTGTTGGACTTATTAGTCCCCTTTTCGGTTTGGTTTGAAGAACCCTGAGGTGTGCTGCGAGTTAAACCCGTGTGGAAGGTGTCTGAACGCCCCAGTCAGACCGCGGTTTTTTATAAATAGTCACAGGCAGGTACAACTCCGCAATGGGAATTCCGTGTACACCCACAGCATGGGTGGCTCCCTGGAACCCACCCGCTGTACATAAATGTATCCCATTGCATTGCCCATCACAGCTGAGGTAATGTCGTGGTTAATGCAGGTGGGCTTCGGCCCACACTGCATGCCCCAGTCTGACTGGGGTTCTTTAGAAGTGGACACATGCAGTTACAACTCTCTGAGGTAATGTCGTGCTTAATGCAGGTGGGCTTCGGCCCACCCTGCATGCCCCAGTCAGACTGGGGTTCTTTACAAGTGGACAGATGTAGGTTAAACTGCGTGTGCACCTACAGCATGGGTGGCTCCCTGGAACCCAGCGGTGGTACATAAATATATCCCATTGCAGTGCCCTACTCAGCAGAGCTAACATCAGATACAATACAGGTGGGCTTCGGCCCACACTGCATGCCCCAGTCAGACTGGGGTTCTTTACAAGTGGACAGATGTAGGTTAAACTCCGTGTGCACCTACAGCATGGGTGGCTCCCTGGAACCCACCGGTGGTACATAAATATATCCCATTGCAGTGCCCTACTCAGCAGAGCTAACGTCAGATACAATACAGGTGGGCTTCGGCCCACACTGCATGCCCCAGTCAGACTGGTAATATGTACCTTAACAGTAACCTCGTTGGTGGTAATGTGGTGGTGACTGCGGACCTAGTAGCGCGGTTTTATGTAGTTGGTTTTCGGAATGTGGCCATGATTAAGTGGGCCGTGGCGGGGGGATGGTGGTGGTGCTCTCTTGTAGTGTCGTTAAAGGTGAAATTCTTGGACTGCCACCAGACGGACCAATGCAAAGGTATTAGCCAAGAATGTTTTCATTGTTGGAGGAGCAGGGGGATGTTTTGGAGGCACTATGTGTCCTCTCCACGTGTCCGTGGTTATATGCACCTTAACAGTAACAGCGTTGGTGGGAAATGGCCTCGCCGCCATCATGTCTTTGTGAAGCCACTGTTTCCACACCCCAGTGACATACCATTAGCTGCGGTATAGGCAGAGCCCAGAATTATTAACATTTCAGCGGTAGTATTAGGGACAGGCCCCACTAACATATCACTAGCAGCAGTATAGGGGGAGCGCAGTCTTATTTCCATTTCAGTAATAGTAGCACTCAAGACAGGCCCCAGTAACAATTCCGAAGCAGCAGTATAGGAGGAGCGCAGTCTTATTTCCATTTCAGTAATAGTAGCACTCAAGACAAGCCCCAGTAACAATTCCGAAGCAGCAGTATAGGAGGAGCGCAGTCTTAGTTCCGTTTCAGTAATAGTAGCACTCAAGACAGGCCCCAGTAACAATTCCGAAGCAGCAGTATAGGAGGAGCGCAGTCTTAGTTCCATTTCAGTAATAGTAGCACTCAAGACAAGCCCCAGTAACAATTCCGAAGCAGCAGTATAGGAGGAGCGCAGTCTTAGTTCCATTTCAGTAATAGTAGCACTCAAGACAAGCCCCAGAAACAATTCCCATTGCAGCAGTTTAGGGAGATAACAGTCTCTTTCACATTTCAGTAGCTGCAGTATAGACAAGGCCCCAGTTACATTTATGTAGCAAAAGTGTAGGCCAACCCCACACACCTTTCTGTACCATGAGTGCAGGCGAAGAACATAGAAATTACAATGATTACACTGTAGGTGAGGGCCCAAAAAAATTGGTGTAGCAACAGTATAATGTACCTCAGAAAAAATTGGCCATGCCCAACCAAGATGGCAGGTGAAACCCATTAATCGCTTTGGTTAATGTGGCTTAAGTGGTAACTAGGCCTGGAGGCAGCCCAGTTTAACGAAAAATTGGTTCAAGTTAAAGTTTCATCGCTTGTAAGAGCATTGAAACGTATAAAAATTGTTTGGAAAAATTATATGAGTGAGCCTTGTGGCCCTAAGAAAAATTGCCCGTTCGGCGTGATTACGTGAGGTTTCAGGAGGAGGAGCAGGAGGAGGAGGAGGAGTATTATACACAGATTGATGAAGCAGAAATGTCACCGTTTTGGATGGTGATACAGAACGATGCTTCCATCCGTGGGTGCAGCCTACGTATTGCTTAGGTATCGCTGCTGTCCGCTGGTGGAGAAGAGAAGTCTGGGGAAATCCAGGCTTTGTTCATCTTGATGAGTGTAAGCCTGTCGGCACTGTCGGTTGACAGGCGTGTACGCTTATTTGTGATGATTCCCCCAGCCGCACTAAACACCCTCTCTGACAAGACGCTAGCCGCAGGACAAGCAAGCACCTCCAGGGCATACAGCGCGAGTTCAGGCCACGTGTCCAGCTTCGACACCCAGTAGTTGTAGGGGGCAGAGGCGTCACGGAGGTCGGTCGTGCGATCGGCTATGTACTCCCTCACCATCCTTTTACAGTGCTCCCGTCGACTCAGCCTTGACTGGGGAGCGGTGACACAGTCTTGGTG
Source organism: Eleutherodactylus coqui (assembly GCF_035609145.1). Taxonomy (NCBI): domain Eukaryota; kingdom Metazoa; phylum Chordata; class Amphibia; order Anura; family Eleutherodactylidae; genus Eleutherodactylus; species Eleutherodactylus coqui. The sequence continues at coordinate 61,234,535 of NC_089845.1, read as the reverse complement.
GGGAGCCATAAAGCTGTCCAGGGCCTTAAAGAGTGTTGCACTGCCTGTGCTAAACATGCTGCTCGATCTCCGCACCTCCCCTGCTACCTGGCCCTCGGAACTGCGCCTTCTGCCACTAGCGCTGTCGGAGGGGAATTTTACCATCAGCTTGTCCGCCAGGGTCCTGTGCTATAGCAACACTCTCGAACCCCTTTCCTCTTCGGGAATGAGAGTGGAAAGGTTCTCCTTATACCGTGGGTCGAGCAGTGTGTACACCCAGTAATCCGTAGTGGCCAGAATACGTGCAACACGAGGGTCACGAGAAAGGCATCCTAACATGAAGTCAGCCATGTGTGCCAGGGTACCTGTACGCAACACATGGCTGTCTTCACTAGGAAGATCACTTTCAGGATCCTCCTCCTCCTCCTCCTCCGCCTCCTCCTCCTCAGGCCATACACGCTGAAAGGATGACAGGCAAGCAGCATGGGTACCGTCAGCAGTGGGCCAAGCTGTCTCTTCCCCCTCCTCCTCATCCTCCTCATGCTCCTCCTCCTCAACGCGCTGAGATATAGACAGGAGGGTGCTCTGACTATCCAGCGACATACTGTCTTCCCCCGCCTCCGTTTCTGAGCGCAAAGCATTTGCCTTTATGCTTTGCAGGGAACTTCTCAAGAGGCATAGCAGAGGAATGGTGACGCTAATGATTGCAGCATCGCCGCTCACCACCTGGGTAGACTCCTCAAACTTTCCAAGGACCTGGCAGATGTCTGCCAACCAGGCCCACTCTTCTGAAAATAATTGAGGAGGCTGACTCCCACTGCGCCGCCCATGTTGGAGTTGGAGTTGGAGTTGGTACACTATAGCTCTACGCTGCTCATAGAGCCTGGCCAACATGTGGAGCATAGAGTTCCACCGTGTGGGCACGTCGCACAGCAGTCGGTGCACTGGCAGATTAAACCGATGTTGCAGTGTCCGCAGGGTGGCAGCATCCGTGTGGGACTTGCGGAAATGTGCGCAGAGCCGGCGCACCTTTCCGAGCAGGTCTGACAAGCGTGGGTAGCTTTTCAGAAAGCGCTGAACCACCAAATTAAAGACGTGGGCCAGGCATGGCACGTGCGTGAGGCTGCCGAGCTGCAGAGCCGCCACCAGGTTACGGCCGTTGTCACACACGACCCTGCCCGGTTGGAGGCTCAGCGGCGCAAGCCAACGGTCGGTCTGCTCTGTCAGACCCTGCAGCAGTTCGTGGGCCGTGTGCCTCTTCTCTCCTAAACTGAGTAGTTTCAGCACGGCCTGCTGACGCTTGCCCACCGCTGTGCTACCACGCCGCGCGACACCGACTGCTGGCGACGTCCTGCTGCTGCTGACACATCTAGATTGCGAGTTAGAGGTTGAGGAGGAGGAGGAGGGTGCTTTAGTGGAGGAAGCATACACCGCCGCAGATACCACCACCGAGCTGGGGCCCGCAATTCTGGGGGTGGGTAGGACGTGAGCGGTCCTAGGCTCTGACTCGGTCCCAGCCTCCACTAAATTCACCCAATGTGCCGTCAGGGAGATGTAGTAGCCCTGCCCGCCTGTGCTTGTCCACGTGTCCGTTGTTAAGCGGACCTTGCCACTAACCGCATTGGTGAGGGCGCGTACAATGTTGCGGGAGATGTGGTCGTGCAGGGCTGGGATGGCACATCGGGAAAAGTAGTGGCGACTGGGAACTGAGTAGCGCGGGGCCGCCGCCGCCATCATACTTTTGAAGGACTCCGTTTCCACAACCCTATACGGCAGCATCTCAAGGCTGATAAATTTGGCTATGTGGACGGTTAACGCTTGAGCGTGCGGGTGCGTGGTGCCGTACTTGCGCTTGCGCTCAAACACTTGCGCTAGCGACGGCTGGACGGTGCGGTGCAAGACATTGGTGGATGGGGCCGAGGACAGCGGAGGTGAGGGTGTGGGTGCAGGCCAGGAGACGGTAGTGCCAGTGTCCTGAGAGGGGGGTTGGATCTCAGTGGCAGGTTGGGGCACAGGGGGAGAGGCAGCGGTGCAAACCGGAGGTGGTGAACGGCCTTCGTCCCACCTTGTGGGGTGCTTGGCCATCATATGTCTGCGCATGCTGGTGGTGGTGAGGCTGTTGGTGGTGGCTCCCCGGCTGATCTTGGCGCGACAAAGGTTGCACACCACTGTTCGTCGGTCGTCAGGCGTCTCTGTGAAAAACTGCCAGACCTTAGAGCACCTCGGCCTCTGCAGGGTGGCATGGCGCGAGGGTGCGCTTTGGGAAACAGTTGGTGGATTATTCGGTCTGGCCCTGCCTCTACCCCTGGACACCGCACTGCCTCTTGCAACCTGCCCTGCTGCTGCCCTTGCCTCTCCCTCTGAAGACCTGTCCTGAGTAGGCGTTGCACACCAGGTGGGGTCAGTCACCTCATCGTCCTGCTGCTCTTCCTCCGAATCCTCTGTGCGCTCCTCCCTCGGACTTACTGCCCTTACTACTACCTCACTGCAAGACAACTGTGTCTCATCGTCATCGTCCTCCTCACCCACTGAAAGGTCTTGAGACAGTTGCCGGAAGTCCCCAGCCTCATCCCCCGGACCCCGGGAACTTTCCAATGGTTGGGCATCAGTGATGATAAACTCCTCTGGTGGGAGAGGAACCACTGCTGCCCAATCTGAGCAGGGGCCCGAGAACAGTTCCTGGGAGTCTTCCCGCTCCTGAGCATGTGTCATTGTAGTGGAGTGAGGAGGCTGGGAGGAAGGAGGAGCAGCAGCCAGAGGATTCGGATTTGCAGCACTGGACGGCGCCGAACTGTGGGTGGATGATAGCTTGCTCGAAGCACTTTCTGCCATCCACGACAGGACCTGCTCACACTGCTCATTTTCTAATAAAGGTCTCCCGCGTGGACCCATTAATTGTGCGATGAATGTGGGGACGCCAGAAACGTGCCTCTCTCCTAATCGCGCAGCAGTCGGCTGCGATACACCTGGATCAGGAGCTCGGCCTGTGCCCACACCCTCACTTGGGCCTACGCGTCCTCGGCCGCGTCCACGTCCTCTAGGCCTACCCCTACCCCTCAGCATGCTGTATTACCAGTGATTTCCCAGCCAGGAAATAAATTGGCGCAAGCCTGCAGGCCAAATAGAATTTTTCCCTTTTTTTTTTTAAAAGGAAAGGCCCACTGACTATATTCAATCAATAACAAATGTGTTCTGTGGCCCTGCTGTGTGTCACAGAACTGCAGTGATATATTAACTGCAGCAGAGCGGTGATTTCCCAGGCAGGAAATAAATTGGCGCAAGCCTGCTGTTAAACGTAGCTGGCTGCGTATGATTTCTTTACGTTCTCCACCCACCACACACGTACCCAGAACGCTGAGGACTGTCAGATGCAGGCCAAATAGAATTTTTCCCTTTTTTTTAAAAGGGAAGGCCCACTGACTATATTCAATCAGATAAGAAATGTGTTCCACAGAACTGCTGTGTTATATGAAGTGCAGCAGAGCGGTGATTTTTCCCAGCCAGGAAATAAATTGGCGCAAGCCTGCTGTTAAACGTAGCTGGCTGCGTATGATTTCTTTACGTTCTCCACCCACCACACACGTACCCAGAACGCTGAGGACTGTCAGAGGCAGGCCAAATAGAATTTTTCCCTTTTTTTTTTAAAGGGAAGGCCCACTGACTATATTCAATCAGATAAGAAATGTGTTCCACAGAACTGCAGTGTTATATGAAGTGCAGCAGAGCGGTGATTTTTCCCAGCCAGGAAATAAATTGGCGCAAGCCTGCTGTTAAACGTAGCTGGCTGCGTATGATTTCTTTACGTTCTCCACCCACCACACACGTACCCAGAACGCTGAGGACTGTCAGAGGCAGGCCAAATAGAATTTTTCCCTTTTTTTTTTAAAGGGAAGGCCCACTGACTATATTCAATCAGATAAGAAATGTGTTCCACAGAACTGCAGTGTTATATGAAGTGCAGCAGAGCAGTGATTTTTCCCAGCCAGGAAATAAATTGGCGCAAGCCTGCTGTTAAACGTAGCTGGCTGCGTATGATTTCATTTACGTTCTCCACCCACCACACACGTACCCAGAACGCTGAGGACTGTCAGAGGCAGGCCAAATAGAATTTGTCCCTTTTTTTTTTAAAGGGAAGGCCCACTGACTATATTCAATCAATAATATATGTCTTCTGGCCCTGCCTACACAATTCTGTCCCTGTAGTATTACTGCAGGGCGCAATGCTCTGCACAGCCGATTTTGAAAAAAAAAAATATGCAACACTGCTAACAGCAGCCTGCACAGTACTGCACACGGTTAAATGTGGCCCTAAGAAGGACCGTTGGGGTTCCTGAAGCCTACACTCACTCCTAACACTCTCCCTGCCTAACCACCACTTCTGTCTCTGTAGTATTACTGCAGGGCGCAATGCTCTGCACAGCCGATTTTGAAAAAAAAGAAAATTGTGCAACACTGCTAACAGCAGCTCCCACAGTACTGCACACGGATAGATGTGGCCCTAAGAAGGACCGTTGGGGTTCTTGAAGCCTACACTCACTCCTAACACTCTCCCTACAGCAGCTCCAACACAACAGCACTTTCCCTCAGCTAACTCACAACGCATCTGAGGCGAGCCGCGGGAGGGGCCGATTTTTATACTCGGGTGACATCTGATCTCGCCAGCCACTCACAGCAGGGGGGTGGTATAGGGCTTGAACGTCACAGGGGGAAGTTGTAATGCCTTCCCTGTCTTTCAATTGGCCAGAAAAGCGCGCTAACGTCTCAGAGATGAAAGTGAAAGTAACCCGAACACCGCGTGGTGCTCGTTAAGAGTAACGAGCATCCCGAACACCCTAATATTCGCCTGAGCATCAAGCTCGGACGAGTACGTTCGCTCATCTCTAGAATCAACTAATAATGATCTATAGAGTTATGGCTTTGACAATGTTTTAAATATATCATGGTTGTTATGGAAGCAATAAAATATTGTACCTTATGCAGAAGGATTACTGTATATGTATAGGCTTGTTATCCTGTTATGGTTAGGCCTCCAGCATGCAGTAGAGCTGGAATTAAATGCCCCACACCCTCTGAACTGGTCATACAGCAAAGTTTAAAATTGAGCTACAGAAAGGAGGAAGTGTTAACCTCTTGTGACTGCTCTAATGGCTATTGTGAAAAGCGGAATATTTTAGGATTTTTTTCATGCAGATAGTAATTAATACAGTTAAAAAATATATGTAAAAACTTCATAATAATAACCTAATTAGAGATGAGCGAGCATACTTGCTAAGGGCAATTGCTCGAACGAGCATTGCCCTTAGCGAGTACCTGCCCACTCGAGAGAAAAGGTTCGGGTGCCGGTGCGGGGGAGCGGTGAGTTGCGGCAGTCAGCAGGGGGTAGCGGGGGGGAGAGAGGGAGAGAGAGATCTCCCCTCTGTTCCTCCCTGCTCTCCCCCGCAGCTCCCTGCCCGCCGCCGGCACCCGAACCTTTTCTCTCGAGCCGGCAGGTACTCGCTAAGGGCAATGCTCGATCGAGCAATTGCCCTTAGCGAGTATGCTCACTCATCACTAAACCTAATTTAAATAATATACTGTCTTAAAAAATTTATATTCCTTTTAAGGGTGCCTACCCACTACAGTTCTTTTTCACTGCGAAATTCGCAGCGTTTTTTTTCTCCAGGGGTCTATGGGACTTGTTAATGTTAAAATCGCGATCGCGCAAAATGGCGATTTAGCGGCAAATTGTGATTTTACGCCATCGCGATTTTAACATTAACAAGTCCCATAGACCCCTGGAGAAAAAAAAAGCTCCGAATTTCGCAGTGATAAAGAACTGTAGTGGGTAGTCACCCTAAATGAGATTTATCAGTTATGACTAGAGATGAGTGAGCACACTCGTCCGAGCTTGATGCTCGTTTGAGTATTAGGGTACTTGAGATGCTCAGTACTCGAGTCGAACACCACGTGGTACTCAAGTCATTTTTATTTCCCCTCCCCGCATGTTTAGCTCCATTTCTTAGCCACTAAAGCAGGGAAGGCATTACCACTTCCTGCGGTGACGTGCCAGCCCTCTGCACGTCTACAGCAGTGAGTGGCTGGCGGGATCAGGTGACCGCCGAGTACTTAAGCGCGCGGCTTGCCTCATGCTGGCAGAGGTTAGGGAAAGAGCTGCAGCTGAGATAGGGACAGTATTAGAGTAGGGATCCTCTCTACAAGAACCCAACAGTCCTTCTTAGGGCTACTTCTCATTGTGTGCATTATGTTTTTTGCTGGCTTGCAGCAATAGTGCACCAATTCTTTTTTTCAAGCATCTAGGCCTGTGCAGACTATCTCACATATCCCATTCGCTGTGTGGGGTAAATTAGCCAGAGTTCTCATCGCTAAACAGTGGCCTAATTTTTTCTGGGGCTGTGCAGACTGTCTCACATATCTCTTTTGCTGTGTGCAGTGAAGTAGCCACAGTTGTCATCGCTAAACACTGAGCTAACTTTTTCTGGGGCTGTGCAGACTATCTCACATATAGTTCTCGGGTCCCTGCCCTGAGTCTGAAAAAACGGTTCCTCTCTCACCTGAGGAGTTTGTCGTGACCGATGCCCAACATTTGGACATTTCCCAGAGTCCGGGTGATGAGGCTGGGCACTTAAGGCAACGGTCTCAAGAGCTTTTTGTGGATGAGGATGATGAGACACAGTTGTCTGTCAGTGAGGTAGTAGTAAGGGTAATAAGTCCGAGAGAGTAGCGCACAGAGGATTCAGAGGAAGAGCTGCTGGACGATGAGGTGACGGACCCCACCTGGCTTGCCAAGCCTACTGAAGACAGGTCTTCAGAGGGGAAGGCAAGTGCAGCAGCAGGACAGGTTGAAAGAGGCAGTGGGGTGGCCAGGGGGAGAGGCAGGGCCAGAGCCAAGCATCCCCCAAGGCTCCGTGCAGAGGGCTAGGTGTTCCAAGGTGTGGATGTTTTTTAGTGAGAGCGCAGACGACCGACGAACAGTGGTGTGCAACCTGTGCCACACGAAGATCAGCCTGGGAGCCACCACTACCAGCCTCACTACCACCAGCATGCGAATGCATATGATGGCAAAGCACCCCACGAGGGGGGGCGAAGGCCATTTACCGCCTCCGGGTCACACCACTGCCTTTTCCCCTGTGCCACAACCTGGGACACAGATCCAATCCCGGTCCCAGGACGCAGGCACGAGCGCCTTCCGGTCTGCACCCACACCCTCATCTCCACGGCCTCTAGCAATGTCTCCCAGCGAAGCGTTTAGTTGTCGCTAACACAAGCATTGGAGCGAAAGCGCAAATACGCCACTAACCACCCGCATGCCAAGCTTTAAACGTGCACATTGCCAAATTAATCAGCCTGGAGATGCTGCCGTACAGGCTTGTGGAAACGGAGGCTTTCAAAAACTTGATGGAGGCGGCGGTCCCGCCTATACACTTGCTACAGAAAGGTTTGAGGGGTTCGCCTATACACTTGCTACTGAAAGGTTTGAGGGGTTCGCCTATACTCTTGCTACAGAAGTGTTTCAGGGGCCCGCCTATACACTTGCTACAGAAATGTTTTAGGGGTCCGCCTATACTCTTGCTACAGAAATGTTTCAGGAGTGCACCTATACACGTGCTACAGAAATGTTTGAGGGGTTGGCCTATACTCTTGCTACAGAAATGTTTTTCAGGGGTCTGCCTATACTCTTACTACAGAAATGTTTCAGGAGTCCGCCTATACACTTGCTGCAGAAAGGTCTGAGGGGTTCACCTATACTCTTGCTACAGAAATGTTTCAGGGGTCCGCCTATGCCCTCTTGTGTTACAAATTACCACAGTTATCCGAGATGCTTTCACAGGGTCACTGTATACCTGTGGTGGCTACTTGGGTGACACATCCTGCTTCAAACCAATCTTTGGTGTTAGTATGTGCTGCTGCATTGTGGATATGTGTCGAAGTACTGGCATCTGAGTCCCCTTTATGCCCACATTTGCGGCTCATGACAATTTTGTCACAGAGGTGGCATGGGAATTATGACGTCAATTTCTCATCGATTCTTATCAGCATTGTGGGCTATCGCCCACACTTTCAAAGAGGGTCGCTGGTAGGCCCTGCCAACCCTCTGCAGTGTGTGTCTCCGGTTCCTCCTCATCCAAGACGCACTTATAAATAGACATGAGGGTGGTGTGACATGAGGGCAGCTGAATGCTGCGTAGGGAAGATTTTGTGTGCGCTGTGGACACTGGGTCGTGCGGGGGGGGGGGGGGGTGGACAGCAATGCCAGCATGTAACCCAGAAGAAGAGGCAGTGGTGTCACCCACAGGCGGTGATTGTCCTTGGTTGTAGCTAGTGAGGTGCTTAGCTAGGATGTGCCAGCTGCTTATGGTCTGTTGCAAGTAAATTGTTAGGGGGCTGACCGCCAGGCTCTTGCCCCCAATTTGGCTTCACAGTGCGACCTGGGAGCCTCAGATGCAGCCATGCATGCTGCCCCTGCCATTCCCTATCCGTTTCTGTGGTGTTTCCATGACTTTCTGATGTTTTCAGGTGTTTCACACAACCTTCCCTATGCGGAGCATCGGTCAGCTTGAAAAATGCTCGAGTCTTCTATTGACTTCAATGGAGTTCGTTAGTCGAAACGAGCTCTCGAGCATTACGAAAAGTTCGACTCGAGTAACGAGCACCCGAGCATTTTGGTGCTCTCTCATCTCTAGTTATGACCTATCGATAGTTCAGAACGCATAATCTCTAGTATGTTTTCTTTCATCCTGTTCAGTGCAGAGCTGAAAATGTCACCTATTTTAGA